>NC_090267.1:279916492-280212511 GCF_040414725.1 Anabrus simplex | reverse complement strand
TAGCGCTCTTAAGAAGAACCACAAAGATAGATCATCTATTTTTTCACAAAATGAATTTGTTTATTTATTTACAGAAAAGCTCATCAAGAGCAGCAACAACAGTCTCGCCAAGAGGATGCAAAATCAACACCACCTGCTGAGAATTCAAGTCCAAGCCAACAAGTACAAGATAAATCAGGAGGGGAACGTGAAAGACAGAGGTTACGAGAACAGGAGAGACGACGTCGGGAAGCGGTAATTTTACATTACTTATTGTTTCTTTTTATCTGTTTTGATTTGATCTTATCTCTCCCTTCTTATAGTGAGTTAGATAAATTTTCATACCTCCTCATCTTCATGGTCTTTCTAATCATGCCATTGACAAATAGAATTGATGCTGAAATGTTTCCACTCAACAAGTGGCTGTGCGGTTTGGATCAATTAGCTGTCAGCTTGCATTTGAGAGATAGTGGGTTCTAACCCCTCTGACGGCAGCCCTGAAAATGATTTTCCATGGTTTCTCATTTTCACACCAGACAAATGCTGGGGCTTTAAAGTAATGTTCGTTTCCTTCCCACCCCTACCCTTTACCTATACCATCGTCGCCATAAGACCTATTTGAGTCAGTGCGACATACAGCAAATTGTAAAAAATGTATATATACATTTCTGATGTTCTCACCCCAATATTACCTGCAAAAGATAATACATTATGTCGTTCACTACCAGCTACTGCATGGGTGATTTGAATGCCTAGCCCAGCCATTTATATACTGAACTGTTTCAAACTGACACTGAACTTCATTGAGTATTTCTGATCACTGCTTCAAAAATCTGAAATTTGTTACATACCTTTAAGAGATTCTCCAGGCGTGTTTAAATGTGTGATAACTGGTGTCACACTTCACAGAATTCAGGGGAACGCCACATCTTCTGCAGTACCGCCTGGATTCACTGACTGTCTTCTTGAAACATACTCTTCAACTTCTTGTGAGAGAACTGTCACTTTTCATTGGTGGAAATTTTATAAGAACACGTTTCTCCCTATTACTATCAAGATTTTTTAATGGTGGGATATTGCGAGTTGGTACGGATGATGGTGCAGTAGAGGCTTCAGACATAGCTGGTGAAGCAGCCGCACTACATTCTGGTACTTCCTTACTTTGCAAGAAATTCCTAAACACAATCTGCATAAATCTTTGGCTTGGTTCTAAAAGGGCCAATGTCAAAAAACCTGGAGCTATGAGCATTTGAAGTTTTGCTTATAGTTTTCCAATTATTTTTTTCAACAACTAACTTTAAATAACTTAAAACCCTCGTTGTGGAAGTAACCTTATTAAACGCTAATTTTTTCTATCGTATTCTTTAAAAATTGCCAGGTCTCTAATCTTTATTGGTAATCTAACATTATTGGCAAGGGCTTATTTAATTAAACGTTAACTGTTCGTTTAGTACTTAACAGAGACATTGGCCCTTTTAACATGTTGCAAGCCAGGATAAAATGCATTTGTATCAGTTAACATCTCAATTTCGATAAAAAATTACATTGGCCCTTTTAGAACCAAGCCACAGAAATTGCAAGTAGGTGATATTTCTCCGAGGATTTTGCTTTAGGAAAGACCGGATTGCATTAAAAGAACGTGCAGAGCAGTAAATAAAATAATACCTTCTTAGGCCATTTTGCTGTTTTTCGCATGAATGGGTACAGTGAAAGGTACTGGTCTGCAATGTCTACTCCATGCATTTGCCGATTGTAGTCTTCTATGGTTTCTGGTTTCATTTTTTTTCTGTCAAAAGTGATTTTTAGGAACTTCCACCATATTTGCAGAGTGCATTGTGGATATGAAAGTACCATATTTTACCACATAATCGTTGCACCATTAAGCGGTAAATTTTTTTATACCAATATTTGTATTACTCAAAAAGTCAATTCATAACTGAATTGTATTTGATTCAAGTTTAAGGTGCACGTAATACTTGCGTATATTCATCAGAATAATTCAAAGAGTCCTAATCAAATGTATAAATAAATAATACCAGTATACGTATGATGCATGGCAATTAGAGTAAGGTTACAGTGTATGGGACCCTTGCCAGGATTACTTGATTCAAGAACTGGAAAAAAGTCCAAATAAAAGCAGCACAGTTTGTAGTTTGGCAATGCAGTTGCGAGATAATGTACAGTTTTCCCTCAGATCTATTGTTAGTGCGATAGGTTCTCCTACATATGCTCTGGCTAAATACCTAAGCAAATTGCTTCAGCCACACACAGGACATACTGAATTGTAGTTACGGACTCTCGGTATTTCGTCAACAAGTTATCAACCATAACCCTTCGACCTAATGGTGAGTTTCGATGTGGAGTCCTTGTTCACTAAAGTGCCGACTCGGTCATGTCTCTCATTGAACATCTGTTTCCTGAGGACATTGCTAAGCTATTTTACCACTGCATGACTTCCAGCTATTTCTTGTCGGGTGGGAATTTTTACGAACAGACGGACGGAGTGGCACCCGTAGTGGCTAATTTCTTTATGGAGCATTTTGAGGAGGAGGCTATTGCTTTGGCGCCCGTCAAACCTATGATTTGGTGGAGGTATGTTGATGATATATTTGTGGTCTGGACAGAAGGTCCAGAGAAACTTCGTCTATTTCTCATAATCCTCATTTCCCTTAATCCAGCTGTACCCCAGGTAGGGGAAAATATGGTTCCTCTCCACTTTCTTCGGTGTTTCCACCACTCCTCCTCCAACACTGTGTCCCAGTCCAGGTTTCCTTCTATAATACTGTGTTGGATTGTGTCCTCCCATCTCAGTCGTGGTCGTCCACGGCCTCTCCTTCCTTGTATTTGCATTTCCATCACCTTTTTTGGCATTCTTTCTTCACTCATTCGCTTTATATGCCCAAACCATCTTAGTCGGCTCTTCTCTGTTCAATCATTCATTTTTTCCACTCCAATTTCTTCCCGGATTTTCTCATTCCTTATTTTGTTTCTTGTACTCTTGTGTATCATACTTCTCAAGAATTTCATTTCGGCTGCCTGTATTCGATTCTCATCCTTCTTTGTTATTGTCCAAGTTTCTGCTCCGTAAGGTGTTCTGGGTACGTAATACATCTTGTACATAATTTCCTTTGCTTGCATTGACACATCTTTGTCCCATAACATGTTTCTTACACTATGATAGAAACAGCTTACAGCTTGAATCCTCTTACTAATCTCAGCATCCAGTCGAGCATTCTCCATTAATTCACTCCCCAGGTATTTGAACATCTCCACTACTCTTTTCTACACTTATTTTCAATGCACATTCTTCGATCTTCCCATTCATCACATCCAACTGTTCTTGAACCTTCATGTCCTCTTCTCCCCAAATCACAGTATCATCTGCAAATAACATGATGTAATCACGTGACACCAGGCGAAGATACCACTCCAGCTGACAAATGCTTAAGGCTGTAAGTTATTTCTCATTGGCAATGTCACTGGGAAATACCGGTACCGCACACACTTGTTTTCTCGTACGGCTTTCAGTGCCTTGCAACAAGGGATACACTGGTATTAGAACATGGAGATGAAAGTGACAAAATGAGTCACTGAGAATCTAATTCACGAAGAAAGTTAATACTTGTTCTTATCACCGGTAAACATTAAAATGAATGTGTCCTTCTTTCATAACACTGTCGTGTAATCAGCTGCCATGGGCCACATTCTTGTGGTCTGCTGTAATACATAATGGAATATTCCGGTATTGAGAAATTTACGAGTAGATTCGAGTAGAGTAGGGCTTGCAACCCTTGTAGGTCACCTCAAGTGGGCCTCTCCATGTCCTCGGGGTATGTAGGTTTTTCCCGTTTCGTTAGGTACTCTCGCGGAAGTACCAAATGTTCTGGAATGTACAGATGCATATGTTTGTTTGTGAGTGATGTGATTACTCTAGACGTGTGTGCAGAGAATTTAAGTTTTAGTTTGTTTTTGTTGTGTTTGTAGAATATTTTGTTTTTTAACCCTTTCGCACTCAGCACACCGATCTATCGGCGCGAGAGGTTATGGTGAGAAAGCTCACAGCGCCGATATATTGGCTCTGTCCTATTTAGGGATTTTGGTCATTTGTGTGGCTGTTAAATGGTAACGGTTGATCGTGACAGTAACTTAAAGCGTTGAATTTGTGTTTTACTCTACAGATACATCCACCAGCCCTACAAAATATTATTATTTTGACAAATGAAATCTGTTGACCGTGAATGTTTATGTTGTGGTTATTCAAAGTTGCTATTGCGTGGATCTCTTTTGGTTGGCTTGTGAATACAGTAATTTGATCTTGCTATCAGTTTAGTTTAGAGTTTATTTCGTTTCTTTGGTATATCATGTATTCGCTGTACTTCACGAACTATAATATTACTCCTTCTCATTACTCTGTTGCTGCACGTGCTTGCGTCATCTTTTTATTGTAATGGCTAGGCCATATTCAATGCCGAATGAGACCGATATCCTTCAATTTTCAGCTGATTTAGACAGTAATACTGACCTTCTTTTGCTGAAACTGATTCCCATTATGTGGGAAGTGACACAGTCACAGCTGCTCATCGTGCATCGGACCGCAAGGACCTGACATCGATGACAGTTACGTGTACAGTGAATAACTTTGTGCCATGCTTCATGAGTGAATTGCAACACACACATCATATTGATATCAAATTATTCAGCATTAATTGCTCTTCCTTTCAGGTCTAAGAGCAAAGAAGAAAGACGCAATAATGTCTGTTCTTTCTGTCATTGAAAACCATAATTTATTTTTTTAATTTGTTTTCAAAGTTTAATAGTTTTTTTGGCTTTACCAATAATAATATGTCCAAGGCGTTCATTTCTGAAATTCTCATAGTTTCCTGTATTAGTGTGATTTATTTTATTTTAATATGTGTTAAACTGTTCACGTGTTGATTTTTTGTAATTTGGTAGGAAAATCACAGAAATTAGTTTGAGCTTCTTGGAGCAAACCCCTGCATATAGGCTGAGTGTGAAAGGGTTAATACTATAATACTGAACGGTTTAACAGAAGATACCACAAATAAGATAAAATTGAATACAAAACTCAAGAATACAAACCTCCAGTTTACCCTTACACGAAACAAACCCACAACATGCACATTTTCAACCGAGGAAAGGGCACGAAGATCGGAGCATCTGAAGAAGTACTGGGAGGACCGCAAAGCCCGAACAATCCCTTCAAAGAGACCTGAACAATGGACTTACTAAAGTGATCCTGTGCGATCATAAAACAAGAAGAGGGATGATGACCTAGATGTTAGGCCCCTTTAAACAACAAGCATCATCACAAGAAGAAGAAGAAGAATACTGAACAGTTACTACCAGTAATTTACATAGCAACACATTAACATGTGAAGCATTTATTTTGTGATCATGGATAATTACAGAAACTACTCTGCGAGCTTCAAGCTAAACATAATTGTCTTTGCTGAATAGCTTGGAAACAGAGCTGCGGAAAGAAAATTTTCAGTGAGTAAAAAGTTGGTGCGTGACTTGCAGAAATTGAAAGAAGAGTTATAAAATACAAACTATTGTAGACACGCGTTTGTCCTGGAGCGGTATCTTCGCCTGTCGTCACGTGATTACAGCTGATCAATATGGCAGGATCCCGTTCCTCTGAAATAGTCTCCGTATTGTCGATGGCAGTATATTCGGCAAAAGTTGTACTGACACCTCGCAAGCATGACTGTATTGCCAAACTCCCCATAAGCCATATACATATTTAAATTGTGCTTTCTAGTGCAATTTACATTGCAGTTCCATTTACCTTTTAGGCAACTTAAGGAACAAAAGTTGAACACGCTACAATTATGCAATGAAATAAAGGATGCAACGATTATGGGGTGAAATACGGTAGTCATCTTGTTCAGCCAAATGAGTACTTCGGAGCATCTGAAGATCATTTCACCTTTCTTCAAAGCCTTTTGTTGTTCCCTGAAGTCCTTTGCCACTCGTCTGTTTTGTCTAATTGTGCCGCAAACTATAGTGCTGTGTTCACACAGCTCCTTAGCAGTTTTGGAGCTATTGTAGTACAGTAAAACCTCTTTAAGACATTTCTGCAGGGGACAACAAAAATGAACGTGTTAAGCGAGAAAACATACTACTGAATGTACAAATAAAAACTACCCAGCAGGGATATGGAAACACTAGATACGATTTTTTCCAACATGAAGGCATTTTACGTTGTGTATCTGCGAGTACAGTGAAAACTGTATCTACCATTTCTCAAGATGTGAGGAAAGTATTAAAAGGTAAATACATGAGAGAACAAAAAATATGAAAACCTTTTCTGCTGGGGCTTATAAAATAACAAGTGCACTGAACGGTGTGAAAAACACCAAACAACACGGGGGCCAATGAAAATATCCAAGTATTATTGCAGATCACACTTTTTCTAAAACAAATGTTAGCAGAAGCCTTCTATTTCGGAGCAGTGGGTTATAAAACATTATTATTATGGTCACACTCTTAAACAATGAATTGGAGGTTATATTCGGCCATGTGCGACTGCGACAGAATGACTTTGGCTGCCATTTTGAAAAACTTTGACCAAGTCAAATCGATCAAGTGGAAACTTGAAGGTGCAAGTTCAATGTTCATGACCTCTGCACACTTAAAGATGTGGACATCACTTCTTTTTGTACAAGCTGCTTTATGGTGCACCGACACAGTTAGGTCTTGTGGCGATGATGGGATAGGAAAAGGCTAGGACTGAGAATGAATTGGCCACTGCCTTTTAAGGAACAGCCCCAGCATTTTCTTGGCCTGAAAATGGGAATTGACGGAAAACCATCTTCAGGGTGGCCAAATGGGGCTCAAACCCACTATCTTCCGGATGCAAGCTTACAGCTGTATGCACCTAACCGCATGGCCAACTCACTCGGTGACACCCCTTGTAAGATACTGTATCCAGACTAAGTCCGATGAGCATTCACAGAGACTAATAAAATTTAAACTGAGCTCCAATCATGTCTTTCATTGAATTATGCTTCTAACCTATAGATGGCAGATAATTGAAGTATATTTTTCACCCTCCTTACGTGCAGATGTAAAGGCCATGTGTCTGCTATTTTTTATTCGAATGAAGGTTGAGGTCGAGCAGTTGAGGCACCTCATTATGTTTCTAAGCGCGCATTGTGAGTGTTGGCAAGTATGTTATGAAATAAACAAAAAGCTGTAGCTTACAAAGGAAGTGAAGAATTTACTCAGAAGATGGGAACAGATGGAGCTGACAGTAAAAGAATGCTGTATGGAATTATACAAAATAATAGGTAAGAAAGAGTTTATACAAAGCTGGTGAAAGAGGAAGTGGAGGATTGATAATACATCTAGAAGAAATAAAAAGAAAAGAGGAGTATTTTTATAAACTGCTGAATGTGAAAAATTGTACAAAGGAGATGGTAGTAATACAGTGTGATAACTCAACAGTAGAAGATGATATAACCATGTTTGAGGTGGAATTGGCAGTCTGTAAAATGAAAATGGGGAAAGGACCAGGGATGAATGAAATTAGTATGGAAATGATAAAGGCTGCTGGACATGGGTGTACAGATTGTTAAAGTGCACATGGAAACAAAAACATGAGCCATAAGACTAGGGACAAAAAAGTGTGTGATAAATATCAAGGAATCACACTCTTATCACAACTGGCAAAATTACTGGAAGAAATATTATAGTGGAGAATGAGAATAAAGATAGAAGGAGAGTTGCGAGAGGAACAGTGTGGCTTTAGGAGTAGATCTTCACTGGACCTAATCTTCAGCATGGGGCATTAAATGAAAAAGAATTGTGAATATGGAAAGTATCTGGTCATGACATTTATAGATCTAACAAAGGCATACAATAATGTTCCCAGGAAAAAAGGTTTGGGAAACCATGGTCAAAAAGAGGCTGGGTACATAAACTGTAATGTAAAAAAATTGTGTCGGCACATACAGACTCCATTTGGAAAAACAGAATTGTTTTAAAATGAAACTGGACTAAGATAGGGGAGTGTACTGTCACCTCTTTTGTTTCGAATGGTTTGGGACGAAATTGTAAAAGGAGACAAAGGAAGCATATGGAAAATACAGAGATGAAGTTATTACTATTTGCAGACAATATTGTGGTGTAGGGAAAAAAAACAGCAAAGAAGTACAAGAATAACTTGATGCATGGAACAAGAAAATGGAAAAATATTTCATGAAAATCAGTGCAGAGAAAAGCAAGATCATGGTGATATCTAGAGTAGAAAGACAAGGGGAAGACATTGTGAAAATTGGTGGTCGAAGCTTTGAAATTGTTGACAGTTTCAAATACCTAGGGACTGACTTAATGCACAGTACAAGGCTGGAAATGGAGATTAATATGAGGGTGCAACAGAGCAGTGCATTCTACCAGAGTGTAAGGAACCTTGTCTGGAATAAGGAAGTGTAAAGAGATAATGTACAAAATGTATTATGCAGCTGAGACCTGGACAATGACAAGTGGGGAGGAAAGTAGAATTCAAGCCATTGAAATGAAATACCTAAGAAGTATGATAAGAAAGACAAGGAAAGGCAGATTGAGAAACGAAGATATGAGAAAAGAGATCAGAATGGAAAACCCAAATGAGAGAATTGATAGGAGTAAACTAAGCTGATTTGGACATGTAAAGAGAATGGAGAGGAAAGAATACCAAAACAGATAATGAAGATGAAGTTCAAGGGAATGAGAGTGAGAGGAAGGCTTAGAACAGCGTGGATCAATTCAATAAAGAGGAGTGCAAGAAGAAGAACCCTGGACTGGCACAAAATGATGGAAGGATAATTAATTAATATTATTTGCTTTACATCCTATTAACTACTTTTACGGTTTTCAGAGATGTTGAGGTGCTGGAATTTAATCCTGCGGGAGTTATTTTATGTGTCAGTAAATCTACTAACACGAGGCTTGACATATATGAGCACCTTCAAATACCACCAGTCTGAGCCAGGATCGAACCTGCCAAGTTGTAGTCAGAAGGCCAGCGCCTCAACCGTCTGAGCCACTCAGCCCAGCAAAATGATGGAAGAGGAGTGGTGGAAGGAGAGAGGAAGGTGGAGAAGTGAAATGCCCTGACCCAGCAGGACCTGGATAAAAGGGAAAGGTGGATGGTGATTAAACTTTAGCAGCAACTGTATATTTTGGGGAAACACCCACACATAACTGACCCACCATAGGTGCTCTAAATATTTAATGCACATAGCCCCTATTTTTAAATGAAATAGTTTAATATTCTTTGAAAACAGTTATGTATCCATTTGAGCAACAATTGAATGTCATCCTTTTGCCACCTGATGATGGAGCCTAGACTCTGAAATGTGTTGTGATGTATAATATTCAATAAAAAATTGTGACTGGTAACAGATTTAATTATTCCTAAAGTATTAATTCACAATCACGAACAAGGCCTACGTAAAACATGGCATTGTTTAAATTGCCTTTGATTGAATCATTTCTGCACCCTTCTATATGACGTTGCATTTTAGCCTGCAAATTGCTCTTTAATGAAAAGTATGTCAGATGTGAAATATTTTTTGATCCTTAGAATATCTAGGTGATATTGAATGCCTCATGTAAAATCTTTTGTCTGTTCTTTTCTAGCTGGCTGGACAGATCGATATGAACATGCAGAGTGATTTAATGGCTGCTTTTGAAGAATCCTTATAATGAAGGCAAATTATTAATGTAGTTTAGTGAATATGATAATGTTCAGTCGTACATGTTTTTTGTGAGTGTATGTTTTGTATGCATCGAGTGAAGTGAATGAGAAACGTAAAACGACATTTTAAAAGTGCAAACAGTAATTACAGCATAGAACAAACGACGAATTTGTACAGTATATTATAATTGTGAAAATCCTGTTCAAAGCAACAATGCCGGACCTGTTATGCAAAGCATAACCAAGACATGCTGCTGGTGTAACACAATGTTTAATTCCCTTCCCCTGAGAATTACCAAGTATGTATTATGTAGGGTTTTTTTTAATTTCCTCCCCTGAGCATTTCATTGATGTTGGATATCTAACTTCATTTTTCTGTGTATATAATGTAATAATGATTGAATTGTCTGGCATATTAATTAATTTAGTTTTTGGAGTTAGATCATGATTAATGAAATTGCACATATATATTTATAATATATTTGCACATAGGTTGATCTTTTGTTATCCCTCATCATTGATATTGCTCATGAAGTGTATTTTGTAAATAAGTAGAGAGAGGCAAAGAGAGAGAAATCATTGTAATTTATTATGACACATTGAACTATCTTCTTGTGATCGTGTGTGTGTTTTATGTCGTCAGTAAGTCCAATACTTGAGTTTCTTCCTTTCTTTAAAAATGGCTTATTTCCTCAGTTTTAAAAGTAATAAAGTATATATTGATTTGGGGTTCCTATTATGCTGTATTTGACAATTTAGATACCTTTAGTAGTGTGTAATAAAATTTTAACTAAGTAATCTGCCTACCATATTTGTTTGGTTAAAGTCATATGTCAAGAATATCAGGTTTTTGTTTTCTTTCAAATGACACTGCAATTGTTCTATACCTCATAAATTTGGCACCTACTGGCCATAAAAAAATAATATAATTTTATTGCAATGTATGTGTTTTTAGGAAGTAATTTTTCTTCCTAAACTATAAAACCACTTCTAAACTAGAAAAATACATGTTGAGAGAGAGAGTTGTCATCAGAGGGAACTAGTTTCAATAGCAATAAACAGAAACTGACTGAGCTCTGGTCTAGATTCATGTGTAGCACTGTTTTACAAACATCACATACTCTCTTGAAAGCTGGAATGCAAAAGGAATGAAGGAAGCAAAGAAATTGAATTTAAATAATATTTTTGTTTGGATACAGTACTGATGTTAGCTTATTCAAGACATTTGTTAAAAAGCATGAAGCTTTGTTGCCCAGTTTTCAGTCATTGGTCTTTGGCCAACATAAACAATAAATCTGATTTCAGTCTGGTTTTGAATGTTAGAATTAAGTATTGTGACTAGAAGAAGAAACTCAAGGCTTTTTGCTTATTTACAAAAGCCAGAGAATTTTGTGCTCTTCTTTCTAGTCGATAATTTATCTGGGTTGTTTACAATATGTATAAGAAAAATTCAAATGGTCTTTTATGACCAATGAACCTATCAGCTCATGTAAGAAGAGGAAGAGAGGAAAAATGGATAAGAAATATTGAAAAGCAAAATTGTACATTTTGTTAAATACTGATCTTTATATGTATAGTACATATATAAATATATATAGAAGAAACTTTTATTTCTACGATTTTTCAAGTTTTACCACAATTGCCAATGTAGAAGTTGTCCAAAGTAACCAACTTCAAATCCAACATTTGTTTGTTAAATTTTAATATTTTATTTTTAGTTGCAGTACAGTGATCCCTCTTCTCCTGATTTGGTAAGTTTTCCTTCCTCTAATGGCTGTAGCTGTTTGAGCAGAACCGGCCGTTTCATAGCTCCTTTCTTCGATGTTGCAGCAATTAATTGTTTGTTTTTCAAGGCATTTTGAGCTAAGTTTAGAGATTTCTATGGAAGTTGGAAGTTCACAAATAACATGGTGTCCAAAATGTACCATATTAAATGTACAAATTTCTTCTACACCCGATATCATGTTTTAGTTGAATTTTTCTTAAAAATACCCTCATCAGGGGCTGATGACCTAGATGTTAGGCCCCTTTAAACAACAAGCATCATCATCACATCATTGCCCCTACCTAACTCATCATCATTAGTAGGAGAATAACCGAGATATGTCGTTATACTATTTTGACTGTACTCGGTGTAGAGATGAGGTCACTGTCAGAGGTACTACATTGAACTGTACTTAAACTGACCTAAACGTAATGTAATTCAGATCTCTATGATGTAACATGCTTAGCAAATTAAGGAATATGATAAACTGTAATATATAATGCTGACTACTGTCTTCTTCAGGCAGAAATATTGTTTTCTGAGGGTTTACTGTATGTTATTAATGGGAGTAAACTAAATTTGTCATCATAACATTCCGCTGTCGATAATCCTGATTTGACTGAACATATTTTCGTATTTATAAATTGATGCGACTTTGTTTAATAAAATTAAAGAATTCTTCAATGCTGCTGTTATTATCTTTGTAAATACTTGTAAGTTAGACTGTGTGAAGTATCAGCCTTTTAGGTCTATGTATACCTCTGTTAAAAATATGTAGATATTTGAAAACAGTATGACTATTTCCAGAAACAGGTGTGCTGAAGAACGTAATTAAATCTCTCTTTATTTCTTTATATTTATTTTATTTAAATTGTAACCTCCCTTTCACACTCCCATCATAAAGAAATCCTAAACAACCAAAACTCAATGCTGTTACGAACATAGCCTAGACCAAAAAAATAATTGCTCCTTTATGATACTATTTGGTGTCTAAATAGTTATTTTTATGTTTGTTTAAATGTCTAATATAGTTCTCCATATTTTTTGAACATTTGGTTCATGTTAAAAGTTAGTGGTTCTTTTTAGAAAAGATATGGAGATCTTTGTAAATAAGGGTTTATATACATATTATATAACACATTCAACTGACAGTCAAACTTTTTACAATAGTCCTGTAATTTATCATCAAGTTACAGTCATCTATAATAAAATTTTAAAGAATCAAGACTTATTTCCATTGCAGATGGGATTCTGGTTAACACGTACATGCTCAGCATTTCTTTTGTTACTGTAAGATGTCATCCATGGCTTTCTTATTATATCTCTCTTTTTCTTTTAATCTGGGTTTTTGAGACATTTTGGTTTTACTCCTAGCTTTTCAAGTTCCCTTTATAGAAAACCAGACCCTCAAAATCATACCATTTTGTCCTCTAAAACCACCTCACAGTCACTACAAAGAAAATATAGAAAATAACCCTTAATCAACCCTTGGAAAGTTTCCGTTCATTTTATTTTTTCCTTACAGAAGAAGTGTTTTGGCTAGGGAGCTTTGAAAAATGGATGTTCCACCACTGTCATCTTTATTGTGATGATATTGCCTGTTAAATTATCCATTAACTATTCCAGGTATTTATCTTTTTTGTAACCTTTTTATTATGCTGACAACTAGAAAGAAATAATCTGCAAATCCGCCAGCCTCTGGGTTGAGGAGGAGGAGGAGGAGGAGGAGGAGGAGCAGAAGAAGAAGAAGAAGAAGTATAGTACCTAATATGGACAAATATTTCCTTTCTAACCAGTGTTGTTATGAGGTTTAATTTCACTGTTCCATTAACAATGAATTACTCTTGTTTTAACACTCCTTTTCAAATCTAAAACTATATATTTATTTACGTATTTACTTATTTATAAAAATTAACTTCAGTATTGCCCAGTTTCTGGAATGGTTAGATATCTATCCGATAGCTATTGCTTTGTTACAGCTGTCGACTCGATAAATCTTCGCTGTGTTGCACAGCGTAATAGCTGCTAACTTATCGAACTGTCAACTATTGGCTCATTGATCAAGTTTCATTAATACACACTAGATGTCACCCCTTGTACTGCTTTGCTTTTATGCATTAGATTTGTTCCGTAGATTGCCAGGCGCATGCGCACAAGTAATGCATCGCTTTTGAGCTTTCTGTGCAGCTCCCATTATCTCCTCTGTGCCATGTAGCGAGAAATTTGTATTTGACTAGTTCTTCCAGACGTGGGTGACAGTTTCGTAGTGTTTAAGGACTGTCAGAAGAATTTGACATTGTTTGAGGATTTCTAATGAAATATGCACAACAGTCCCCGCGCGATCCTGTTTGCACTGAGCCTTATAAATATACCGTACCGGTGCCTCTTTCCTGTTATTCCAAAATATGGACATTGTTCGACCACAGTATAACTATATATATCGGATAATTAACACAATTATATAACCTGTTAGTTCCTTGTAATGTAATATCGTTAATTAAAAACAATCCCACGATAAAAGTATATGCTCACTGTCGATGCAAGTAATCCTGCTACGATAAATGTGTAATTATCTGTTATGCTCAGTTACTGGTACCTGTGCTTTTATGAACACAAATGCAGTCACAGATACAAATATGATAAGACTCAGTAGTACCAAGTCTTAAAGGGTATCGTAATTAATATTTGATCAACCGGGTACAAATGAAAATTATTTGTCACAGGATGCAACTTGTCGCCTGTAACCTCTACCAAACCTGTGCCAGTATATTTGTTTAGCCTGAAATTGTCTTTGAATTTCATTTTCACTAAACTTCATTAGAACATTAGGCCGACGATGATATAATTGTGGTCGTTCTACAATGTTGACCGTTCTTACAATTTCTTCGTAGGAAGAAGGTGAGAAAGCCATAGAAAATTTTAACAAACACAATGTTACTTGCTGATACTGAAGTACTGCGCATGCGTTACCAAGTTAACGAATAGATATCTCCTGCTCAGGGCCCTCTAAGTTAGCAGCAGATTTATTGAATCGATAGATGTATCTTACGTTCGTGCAACGCCAAAACATGAGTTAACCATTCAATACCGCTATAGGTTCGATATCTCACGTTCCAGAAACCGGACATTAAACTTGCTGTGATTGCCTTCTCTAACACACTAAATAGATGTCCTTTGTTGGAGAAATTGCCCATATTGCTTGGTGTTGATGATTGCAGTGATTATTATTTTAAGGATTAAAACAAGATTATTTTCAGCCTCTCACAATGTTGATAGAAAGGGAAAATTTCTTCAAGGTCTGATCTTTTTCATTATTGTCAAAATTTAGAACAGTGGTTCCCAATCTTGTCTTATTGCTTCATTTTGAGATGTGGTAAGTCATAATGTTTAATCTCTCCCCCTAGTCATTTTTTTAACATCTTTAAGGGAATAATGTAAACTAACATGACAAGCACAACATATTTCTTTAAAAAATATACCTTTTTACCGCTATAATGTATGTGTATTACCTGTCTGTTGCATATTCCTTTTTTTCCCAGTATACTAAATGAATAAACTAGTGAAAGAAATCAGTAATTTGCTGTGAGCTTGCATCTGGGAGATAGTAGGTTCGAATCCCACTATCGGCAGCCCTGAAAATGGTTTTCTGTGGTTTCCCATTTTCACACCAGGCAAATGCTGGGGCTGTACCTTAATTAAGGCCTAAGGCCACGGCCGCTTCCTTTCAACTCCTAGGCCTTTCCTATCCCATCATCGCCATAAGACCTATCTGTGTCGGTGCGACGTAAAGCCCGTAGCAAAAAAAAAAAAAAAAGAAATCGGTAATTTCACTAAATACCTGCAGTCTCTGTTTTACCTTTGTTACAACAAGGGTACCGGCAGAGCCAAAGGTCCTGAACAAATAATGACCACAAAAGAAAATTTAAATTTTGAGTGTATTTCCAAAACTTTTTCTTTTGTATCTCTTTTTTTTCCTCAAATAAATAACAAATAAAAGATAACAGGAATAAATAACAACAACAACAACAACAAGAGCTCGCAGTGCTTTTAAGTTAACTAGGGAGAATATGCCCCCAATAGTATCAAGTTGTACCAAGACCTATGAATCTTCATAATATAGACTCTCTTTCATTCAAAGACCTTACAAATAGACTTCTTCAAATCATTGTTCCTTAGAGAGATCAAACTCTCAACCTTCAAAGAGTGACATTAAATTAAATTTAAGAAACCTCCTTCTTTTATTTCCAGAGGGGAAGAGAAACCTTCAAAGCTTACAAGCTTTTATACATTTGACAATTGCTGCCCTTATTCCAAAGGAAAGCAACAAAATCTAACATGGATCAGAAGGATCCAGAACAAACAAGAGCAGAAGATATACTACAAGGCTTAAAGTAAATTAAATAAATGTTCAATGAGAAAATAGGCCAAACACAAAAGAGGGAGATGCTGAACCCACTCCAGCAATCGCATGACATGATCACAATAAAACCTAGTGGGGCATAAGGCCTGGTGACACAGTGGATAAGCCATACTACATTGTGACTAAGAAGGAAAAAATATAATAGTCAAACATGCAAGAAGAGAAACGTAAAATTTAGAAAAACTTTACAAGAAATTAAAAATGAAGACGATCTGGCCAGCACAGTTCCAACCATTACATGCTTGAGGGGAATGCTGGTATCTTGCCATCACCACTTGCAAGTAAGTTCACTTGATCTGGATGAAGAGAGCCGCCTACCTTAGATGCTACCCCAGCTCACCTGCTGCCTTAAGTGAAGGAGATTCTCACGTGTCGATGCACCAGTAAAGTTATTGCTGCTACCTGGTAGCTGATGGCCAAACAAAACTACCAAGGCCAAGGTGAAGCTGCGAGGAGCTTGCCGTTATATACCTTTTTACCACTATAATGTATGTGTATTACCTGTCTGTTGCATATTACCTTTTTTCCCAGTACACTAAATGAATAAACTAGTGAAAGAAATCAGTAATTTCACTAGTTTTGTTCAGTTTTGATGATGTTTTTGAATTTTTGTGATTTTTTTTGTTTCAAGTAAACTGCATCGATTACTACCAAAGTACTACAGTAGTAACAGTAAATGTAAGTGCATTGCATGTAGCTTATTTCTTTATGGTCTCTGGGAGGCCAAGAATTGCCTTATTTATAATGGCAAGCTGGGCTATATTGGTTGACTTAAATTTGAAAGTTCAGCAGGGGAAATTCAAGAACAGAAGAAATAAACCAGGGAGTGCCAACCTCTAACCATTAAAATTCTCCTAAAACAAGGCAGGAACCTGTAAGTTCAAGTAATCAGTTCCTAGGTGGCATCCCTATCAAACCAGTGATATCTATCGGCAGGGTTCAGAATTTTGTAATGTCATAAAGTTCAGCTTGTCTCTAAAAGACTTCATTATATTCAGATGTTGAAGGTGTTGCCTAACACTACAGAGAGGCCTTACTGATGTCACAGATCTCCCCCTCCTAAAGTACACAATTTCAGAAAAAATGCAAAAAATAAACTAAATAAAATATTTGTGTTAAATGCTTGTAGTTGAGTTTAGACTAGTAGACTGTAGACTAGTTACCTGAAGTCCAATGGTTGATGAAAACAGCAGCGTAATAGTCCGACCAACATTGACAGCAAGAGAGGCCGACGTTGCCAAGGGCCATATCCAGGCAGCCGGACCGCCAAGTTACTCGAAGATACTATTCTTGCAGTACAGTGAGACATGGCTAGTTGACTCAAAGGTCCCAGCTATGGTCCTTGGCTCAGACAGCATAAGTACCAGTACGCTGTAGTGGAGTAAAGTGGGTCATAACCGGGTAGTCAGGTTCAAACAGAGTAACCCAGTTCTGGCTGTCATTTCTGCTACCTGGTAGCTGATGGCCGAAGAAAACTACCAAGGCCAAGGTGAAGCAGTGGGGAGCTTGCAATTATACTGTGGAGATTTGTTCAGTTTTGACGATGTTTTTGCATTTTTGTGATTTCTTGTTTCAACTTTCTATTAAACTGCATCGAATACTACTGAGTACTACAGTAGTAACAGTAAATGTAAGAGCATCGTATGTAGCTTATTTCTTTTGGCTTACAATGGTATGACAACATACGTGAGAAAACCAAACAGTCAAGGGAACAGAAAAATATGGAATTAGCAATAAAGGAGGTAATTCTAGGCAATATGGGCTATTTTAAAGCCTCTATGTTATTTCAAGTTCCTCAGTCTACTTTACGTTGACTGAAGTGTGCAGGTTAGCGTATGAGCTAGTTGTGAGAAAGGAACTGAAGCATCACTTTTGTGAAGAGTTAAAATTGGCAGGAAAAGATTAGCTCTATGGGATTTTGACTAGGCATTCTGGCTTACGCCGGTCTGAACTCGGATCATGTAAGGATTTCTTTGAGGGATCCCGAGAAAACATCTGTAGCAAGAGCAATGGGATTCAATAAACAATTCAATAAACTTGTTGGATAGTTTGATTGAGAAATACAAATTTCCTCCCAGTAATATCTACAATATTGACTGCAATTACCACAGTGCCAAACAAGCCTTCGAAAGTACTAATGCTTAAAGGAAAAAACAAATGGGTTGCATAACATCAGGTGAATGAGGAACCTTAGTGACAGTTGAAACATGCATGAATGCGGCTGGAAGTTTTATGCATCTTGTTTATTTTTCCGTGTAAAAGGGAAAACCCAATTGTGACGGACAACGCACCTGCGGGGTCCATGGCTCAGTACCACAAAAGTGGTTGGATGCAAAGTGAAATCTTCTTATTCTGGATGAAAAAGTTTGTTGAATTTTCCAATTCCTCTTCTGAAAAGCCAGTTCTGTTGATAGTCGATGGTCTGCTTTGCATGTGAAGACCATTGAGCTTATCGATTGTGCCTGTGCTAATAACATTATTTTATTATGCCTGACTCCACATTGTTCACACTGGATGCAGCACTTAGACGTTACGTTCATGGCTCCTTTGTGCACTTATTACCAACAGGAAGTGAGAAAATGGCTAGCTCAACAGCCAGGAAAACCTGTGACGTTATATCAAGTGTCTAAGCTGTTAGGAAACACTTTTCTCCTGGCAGCAACCATGCAAACTGCTGTGAATGGATTCAGAAAGACTGGAATTTATCCATTTAACCGGGACATGTTTCCAGACTTCTTACTTGCACCGTCAGAGGCAACTGCTTGAGGTAAACTCTACAAGTGAGCCCACCGCTCCATCTCCTGTTTCTGAAACAATATCTGTGACCTGTCCAAGTGAGCCCACCGCTCAGTCTCCTGTTTCTGAGACAATATCTGTGACCTGTGAAAGTAGTGCTTCTACAATTTCACCAGACAAGCCTGCTCATCCTTATGATCTACCCAGTTGCTCAAAGAGCAACGCCTCAACCTTTGCAACATCAGGAGACTCCTGAAAACCTAGGCCTACATTCAGTGTTTCACAAAGAGACATCATACCATTACCAAACTATGACAGAATGAATCCTACTAAAAATAATGACAAAAGAAAAGTAAAAACTGCTATTTTAACTTCTTCCTACAAGCTGGAATTAGAGACTGCGATGAAGGAAGAAAACCTGGAAAGTTATCAATGATGAAGAAGAGAAAAACGTTTTGAAAGGAAACTAAAAAAGTTGGTAGGCCAATATCAAAACACGAGGTTGTGGGCCTAAATATAGAAGAGGTAGAAAAGAGGGCAGTCATTCAGAGGAAAGACAAAAGGGCTAAAAGTACAATAAAAACTAAAAATATGAAACAAGATTTTACTTCTATCGAAGAAGAGCTTGACGAAGACGCAACATGTGTTTTCTGCAGTGCATATTATTCTAATTTAAAGAACAAAGAAGGTTGGATACAATGAACAGGATGCTGGGGATGGGCACATGAGGATTGTTGTGGTTTGGATGTGGACGACAATAACTTTGGTTATGATCTGTGCAAACTAAAATCATTGTTTAATGTTTACATAAGAGGACCATAATAATTTTGTGCACAACTATATTCAAATATGTGCTATATTGTTGCTAAATAGGACTAGTTATCTCCATTTACAATTTTATTATAAAGTAGACAATGAAGGGGGAAAAAACGTGTTTTCTAATTTTCCATATACTCAACATGTGTGCCCAGTCCTACCCCACCGATGGGGTAAAACCAGGTGACTTGATATTTTTCTCTTTTTTATAATAATAAACAGAATGATTGTCTCGTTTATTATTGATGGCCATATTATGAAATAAAACTATTCAAAGATCATCTATGCAGGTTTCAATAGTTATCTGCAAAAACATAGCTTCTGGAAGCCATCAAAGTCTAGCCACCCTGTTTTACCCCACTTTCTCTTTGAGTCCCCAGGCAGTAACTATTACTGCACAAGTCTCAGTAGTACTGAGAAAAGGATGGCATGGCAAGACCAGCTCAGGATCAATCGCCGACTGGGCCCACACTGGTGACGGGCGGGATGTTGTGAGAAGACATACTCAATCTGAAGTTGTTAAGTGGGGACTGAAACATAGCATCGCTTGGTGACAGAAAATGTTTGTATATATCAGTTTTAAAATGTTGAGCATGGCAGGTAGGAGTTTTCAGCAGGGCATATAGTTTGTTATGGTGCTGATTATTTGGCATATAAGGCAAAAGGCTTGCTAGTTGGGGCAACTCTGCGGAATTTAAGTGGCTTCAGGGAGATTTACAATTAGACTACATTAAATTGAGAAAATGGGAAATAAGGAAAATCTTACATCATCACCACCACCACCTAAAAGCAGTTCCAGTTTCCCAGGTGCGATGAATGAGTGCTCTTCATTTACTTCGGTCCATGTAGATGTCTTCTTCCATAACCTGCTGCAAATCCAGACCTCATCCAGCTAGATCATTTCTAATCTGATCGATTCAACTCTTCCTTGGCTAACCTCTTGATCTTTGGCCTTCGGAGTTCCTCCTCAAACAACGCTCTAGCTGTTTTGGATCCATTCTTTTGAGATCACCAAACCATTTCAGCCTGGGGTTTTTTCACTTTGACAAGATTGCATATCTTATCATTTCTTATTTTGTCTCTCCCTGTTTTCTGAATCATACCGGTAGTTCTTTTTCAAATCAAAATCTCTTTATTTGCAAATGAGGTGTCTACCTCAGTGGCAAATGGTACACTAAAATACATTATTGTCAAGCACTAAATATTAAATTAACAAGAGAAGAAAATTTTCCTATAATACAATATTATACAGTTTACGCTAACAATTTTTTCTATTAAACACACAGCTCATCCTTAATAAATTTATATTGTTTACAAAATTCTACTTATATTATCTCCTGTACCACTTACAAATATAGTCAACTGATATAATTTTATATGTGGAATTACTTCAAATGATACTGTACACCTGGTATAAGATTAAACTTTACATTGCATTTATTTACTTTACTTTTTTTTTTTTTTTACTCATTCTGGAACCTAAGTAGCATAACGACCTGCTGCGTCTTAACCAGAGCCCCTTTTGTCACCACTTTTCAGAGTTCTTGAAGGGCCTTCACAGCTACCGTAGCGGTCCCAGGGCCCTCGAAGTCCCCACTGTACTTCACCCCTACAGGCAGTCCCCTACATTGGCTGTCCAACCTTAGACCAGGGAATGGAATTAATTTATTCACACACATTTTATTATTTACAATAACCTGCACTGGTCGAATGCCTTCTAACACTTCATTTATTTTCTCTGTTGCTGTTTATTCTCTTCTTGAATATCTGTACAGATTTTGGAAATGGATCAAACACTACCCCTGGTAAACTGTTCCACTCCTTCACACCCTCCCCAATGAATGAAAATTTACCCCAATTGCTTCTGCTAAAATTCCTTCTAATTTTATATTTGTGGTCTGTCCTGCCAATATAATTATTTTCCAACTGCTTCTTCTCTTGTATAGGCTCTATATAATCCCTATAAGTCTAGTTTTCTCCCTTCTCTTATTTAAAGTTTCCCACCCAAGTTCCTTTAACATTTCTGATACACTACTCTTTCTCCTGAAATCCCATGTTACAAATCTTGCTGCTTTCCTCTGCACACTATCCATTTCTTTTATTAGGTATTCTTGGTGAGGATCCCAAACACTGTTTGCATATTCCAATAATGGACGAACCATACTTTTTTCTTTTAATTCTTTATTGCATCCTTTAAGTAGCCTCATTATGACATGTAACGATCTGTATGCTTTTTTAAGAACTTAATTTCCAGTGCTTGTAGTTTGGTGATATTTCTGTTGATTTGGATGCAAGTTTCTAGACTATATGTGGTAACTGGTACAAAGAAGCACCTGTAGAGTATTAATTTTGATCTTAATGGAACTTATCCCAAAGAAGATTTTTCACAAGACAATAAAACTGTACTCCATTCTGTACTCTACTAGTGATTTCGGCAGATGACCGACTATCTGTTGTTACTACACTGCCAAAATAACTGAACTGATGTACTTGTTCCAACTTTGATCCATTTAGAGTGGTGTTAGTACTGATGTTCTGTTGATTAACAGGCATTACTGCCGTTTTGGACATGCTTATCTTGAGACCATATTGCTTGAATATAGCATTTGTCACACAGCTTCTGTTATACTTCAGTCTCACTGTCACCCCAGATCAACACATCTTTGCAAAGGCAAGAGCTTTAAACTCGGAGTAGTAGTAGCAGAGTCTCTTAACTCTTTTCATTATTTCATCCATTACAATGATGAATAAAAGTGGCAAGAGTGTGATGGCTTGTTGTAAACCCTGCCTAGTCTCAAACCACACTGAATTTCCATCCCCTGTTTGGACACAACTCTGGCAATGTTCATACAGCATTTTGACCTTATTAATTAAAGCACATGGTATAGATCTATTCCCAAGGCATTCGCAGATCTTTTGTCTCTGTACACTGTCATAAGCCTTCTCAATATCTAGGAAAATAAAGATGACATCTTTTTCTTTTTCCCAGTGCTTCTCCATGATCGTCCTTACAGAAAATATCAGATCTGTTGTTGCCCTGCTCTTTCTAAAACCATACTGCTCCTATTCAAGATGTGGTTCAGTGTTAGTTCTTAATCTCTCTTCTATGATCCTTTCCACCGAGCAAGTGGGCGCGCTGTTTGGGTCATGTAGCTATCAGCTTGAATTCGGGAGATAGTAGGTTCGATCCCCACTGTCGGCAGCCCTGAAGATGCTGTTCCGTGTTTTCCCGTTTTCACACCAGGCAAATGCTGGAGCTGTATTTATAAGGCCACGGTCGCTTCTTTCCCTGCTGGTACAATTAAACTTGAAAGACTTCTTTCCTTGCTGTGCTGTCATCCAATTGGCACTCTGCTTGGTCATCTGTTTCCACAGTTCTGCAAGGCTGACTCTCCACGCATGTCAACGCCGCCACTTCCTAGTTGCTGAGCTGTTTCTGATAGGTTGTTTTTCTCGTCCTGGAGTTGACCTCCCTACTCATGGATGACATATCAGAACATCCTTCCATATCCTTTAGTTGTTTCACTGGCCAAGATTTGCTCCACGAATCTCTCCTTATCATTAGTCTATTACCACGAATTAAGGCTTTGAGACCTGAATTGCATGCTCTATGTAAGTGAAGGCATAGCGTTCTCATGCCTTCCATCTCGTCCGAATCCAGTTCTTTTCTGATCCGTATTTAGTCCCTTTCAGGTTCTTCGCATTTTCCAAACTTTGCATACTTTCGACTCTATATTATACACACTTGTACAGGTCTCCAGTATTTTTTCTTATTCTAAACGCTTTGTCAATATCGCTGTCACTACAGCCTACCTTTACTTTTTCCCTGATCAACAATGTCACTTTTTTATCATCTCATTAAAATTCTCCATATTGGAATCTTTCAAGCCATATATTACTATATTTATCTTCATATCCTCCCTGCCTCATGATAGCACCTTCAATTTAAGTCTCGTGACCCTTTCTTCTAAGTCCATTACTCAATTCTTAATTTCCTCTAGGTCGGACTTATTTTGGCTCAGGTTCACCTTTATGTCACTTAACTCTGCTTGTAGGTAGCTCTTCATGTCCTTAAGCTCGTTTCTCTGGTCTAATAATATTTCCCTGGTCTTGTCCACTTGACACGCATCTTTTATTACCGGTACCTCCTTTAGCTTTTCAGTGATAGTCCAGGGCTGGGCTTCATTACAACACTACCAATCACTAGAAGAGTCATAACCACCACTGACGTCAACACAACTTGCCCTATATTAAGGAGACTGTCAACATCTTGGATGTATTTGATTCTTATCCTGCAATGCCACCTCCCTATAGACACCTGTATTGGTCTTGTATTTCACACACATGTAATCTTAACTCTCTATCAGCACTTCATGTCCATACACCTTGTCGAATGGACTGCAACTGGTATTTATCTTTTTTACCATGATGTTTCCTAAGGTGGTTGCTCCTGGCAGCACTTTCACATCTCTAATAAATGTTCCAGCCTCATTGTCTGTAATGACATAGCCAATAAAAGATTTCTCCTCCCCATTCCAGCTGTACCTCAGCTGCTTTTTGAACCAGGTGTTCTTGATTATTAGATTGTTCCGTATGCAGAAGTCAAGGAGACATTCACCTATTAGAGTATTATCTTTCTTGATGTGGTCAGGGTGTTTTTGTTTATTTTCTGATGTAGCTTAATAATTCATTCGTTTCCGTCTATACCTGAGAATGTGATTAACATTCCTCATCCACCTCCCTGGAAAAAAAGAAGACAGTAAAGTATTAATAGTTATAAATTTCCACTTTTTGATGTTTTTAATTTTATTGAAATTGTAGCCTTTACTGTATTCTGGTTCCGAATGGCCACCCTCATTGGAGGATGAACGATTTATTAATTCTTTAATAAATCTCTCTATATCAGCCATAGCATCGATGTTCTTGTTGATTATGAATGTCACACCATTCCTTGTTTCCTTCTTATTTCCATGCCAGTAGAGTTTGTACCCTTTCTGCAGCAATTTATTTCCTTTCCCTTTCCACTTTGTTTTGCTCAGTCTTTCTTCTTTCCATGAGATATAAAAGCTCTTTACATTTAGCAATCAGGGTTACGGTATTTATGATGCTATTTTGAATTTTTTCCCGTCCAGGAATGTTTTTCTTTGAATAATTCTGTTTAACTTCGGGCTTATCACCATCATCCTTACCAGAATTATCCATAGAAGGAGGTCTATGTCTTGGTTTCTGTTTACATCGGAGTCTCATTTTACTGTTGGAAGCAATTTGACAAAAAAAAAAATTCTCCCCTTGCTGGCTTACTGGGCCTAACACAAGGCGAGGATTTTCTGTCAGGGTAAACGCCCTTAGCCTTTGATAGTCCTCTGATCAATCTGCAAAGCAGCGTTGTGATAAATTTGTGTGTCATTTCCTATGCACAGGCTTTTATTAAACCTATTAAGGAAGAACTCCTCCGTCTGCAGCCGTTGGTTCTCCCTTAGTTTGCCTGGTTGGTACTGGCCACCAGCTCCTTGACTGGTCAGTCACAGGTAGTACCGTCTACTGTCACACACAGTAGCAGGATAATCTTGACCTGGCAATTGTTTACATATTAAATTAAAGTGGGTGTACACTAACTAATTTACTAGAGATAATGTCCGGTAACTGACCTTGGAATATTAAGGTACCAAAGATTGACTTTGAACAACTGGTGAATACAAGAAAAGAAAAGGCTTAATATTCCTCGAGAAACATATTTACAGTAGGGGTACACAAATTAATGTGTTACCAATTCATAATACTAATCTTAAATCTATACTCACAGAAACAAATTAGTGAAAGAAAAAATATTAGTAGGTTTGCCACAAATGCCTCAGAAGGCATGAGGGAAATTTAGTAAAAGGAAGAGTCCACTGATCTGAGACAGGTGAGCCCTGAAACTTTTCTGTCTCTCCGGATTTCTGACCAACAGAGTAATCAGAGTGAGAAACCCTACAATAGTACAAGGACCATGGTATATTGGAGCGAGTTTACTTGAAAACTGAGCAGCTCCACTGCCAGTCTAGTGGGTCTCCATCCACAATCATCTCTCTCTTTTACTCTCCTATGAGAGGCCCTGAGATTATCCCTAGTGTTTTTCCATAAATCACGGATATTACTTGAATCCACTCTGGTAACAGATCGTTGATCGACTACAAGTTGGACAGTGGCGAGTTAGGGACAAATTAAAATATCAGCAACATTGGAGTAAGTTTGTGAGACTTGTGAACAGCAGAGTTGAATGCAAAAGCCAGCCTGTGGGGGTGTTAAATAATAACACCACTCATAACACTATAACACTGACACCATCTTGTAGTTAACCCAAAGAGCATAATACAAAGAACACATACATCAAATTAAAATATCAATATTCAGTCCAAAGTACAGGAACACCAAAAACTTAGCAGTCCGTGACATCCTGCCACCTTGGTCAATCTCCAAAGGGATGACCAGCTGAATAAGTCAGCTGATCTTGGTTCCAGCAGATCGGCGAAAAATGACACCTTTGATCTTGTTGTCTCTTCCTCTCCATACTACTTCTACCCATGCTCTGGTCCACATGTGTCTGGGTCTAGTATCTTCTTGTAGAAGTGCAACGTTTCTGACTCAGGGCTTGTATAGTCCTTGTTGACCCTTGAAATTGTGATAATTTCTCAACAGCAGAAGATATTCCTTCTTCCAGCATTGCCAGAAGCCTTCTGTGATATTTTGCTTGTGGAAAAATTCTTTAGTGGAGTCTCGTTTTATTGATAGTTTCGGTCCATTTGGGATTGGTGTAAGTTTTCCCCCGTTGAGGAAATGAACTGGTTGCAGGAATTCATCACTGTCTGTCTCGTGAGTGATTAGTTTGGAATTCAGCGCGGCTTCAATACCAGTCAAAATTGTATTCAAGCCTTCTTTGTCTATTTGTGACCGCCCTAATACTTTTCTTATCCAGCACTTGGTGGAACGTCTCATCCTCTCCCACCATACTCTCCACCAAGCTGCCTGTGGTGCAATAAATTTCCAGACAATTCTGTAGTGTGCGCAGTAATGCTGTACCCTGGAGTCCTGTAGGAGCTTGAATAGTTCCTCCAGTGTTTTGTTAGCTGTAACAAAAGTTTGATCATTGTCTGAATAGACTGTGTGAGGTAATCCCCGACATCCTGCAAATCGCTGTATGGCCATCAGGAATCTGTCCGTCGAAAGGTCTGTAACTAATTCAAGAAGAATAGTGTGTGTAGTGGAGCAAGTAAATAAGACAATGTACTTGAGCTGTTTGTCAAATTTTATGTACAGTGGGCCAGCAAAGTCGATCCCTGTAACTGCAAATGGTCGTGTAGGTCGCATCCAGTCAAGTGGTGTAGAAGCTTCTATCTCTTCAAGTCTACGGTTTTGGGCTATTTTTCAAGGCAGACACGTGTGGGAACATTTCTTTATCGTTTGCCTATACAAAATTCACTCTGAAGCTCCATCAGTACAATGCGGACTCCAAGGTGATGAAGTCTAAGTGTGCCTGCATAATTAACAATTATTTGAATTGATGAGCTCCATCCATGAGGATTGGATGTTGCTTGGTCGTCAAGTCTCCAGATTGTAATCTCCCTCCTATCCGGATGACACTGTCCTTTAGAAAGGGATTGAAACTAGCGATCGCAGACAATGTTGGTAGGAGAGCCTTCCTGCATAATGCGGCCAGTTCATCTGCGAAACATTGTCCTTGAACTCTTTTAATCCAGTAATTCTGAGCTGCTTACAGTTCGGTAGCTGTCAATGCATGGGAAATCCGTATTCTGTGTTTCATTGCCTCTATGAAGCGGAAGATCTAAGCAGTGACATGTAGGAATGTGTAGTAAGAACTCTCAGGAGAGGCATCTGTCGAGTCACTCTAGATGGGGGCCTTCATTACGTCCAAATCAGTTGCTGTAGAAAAGTAGTGAAGCAGACGTGAGCCAATTAATGCGGTGAGCAGTTCCAACCGAGGAATTGTGACCTATATAGGTACAAGTTTAGTCTTGCTGCAAACTAATTGTACTGGACAGGTTGTGTTAGAGGCAGATCATATGTACAATACAAGCTCTTTCTGAAGCATCGGAAAAGACGTGTATCTCGAAATCACTTTGCTTGTTTTATAAGCCAATCCATCTGGGAATATGTATATCCAATAAACTGTAGTTTCAATGTCCAGGATTGCCATCTGTGTGCAAGATCTGTTGTTAATATCTCTTCCCAATCAATTCGCCTTAACTGAAGATCTTGGAAGAGTATCTTTGCAAAGGTAACCACTGGTATAAACAATCCTAGTGGATCGTAGAATTTGGCTATGGCACGAAGAAAGTTCTACTTTGTTCCTGCTTTTCGTGATAGGCATTCTGTAATTTCTGCTGATCAATGAATATATAGTCTTCTACTGTATTCCGAGTAACTTGAGTTCTTAACCTTCACGCTTCCATATCTCTTTCAGAGGTTCCGAGCTTGTAGCCCATTTTGTGAGTGGGAGTTGGATGTGCTTCAGTAATGCAGCAAGTTCATAGTAGAGGGCTATTATATGTTTGTCATCATCTCCGCTTGCTATGAAGCCATCCCAGTACTGATGATGCCACTGGATATCTTTCAGAGTACTGTGCTGCAACTTCTCGTTGTGTGGCTGATAATAGGAACGGACGGCTAGTGAGGCCAAACTTTAATCGTGTAAACCGGTAAGGTATGACATCACTTGTGGTCTTGTAGTATCCCTCCATGTCTTGTTCCACATGATACCAAAAAAATCATGTTAAGTTCCTGTCATCTGTATAAATAAAACTGTAACAACTGTGTGTCGGTTTGGCGAAATTTCCGTACAGTAATCCAGTTCAGGTGTAACAATGACCATCTGCATACTTTTTTGCTTTGGTGTCTGTTTGTTTGTCTAAGTTATTATAACTTGAAAACTACTGGATATATTCTACCAAACCTGATATTTAGAACCCACCTGTCCTTGGGTAGGTTTTAGGGCCAATATTATTTCTGAATACCTAAATTTACTGGGAGTTTATCCAAAACCATAACCATGATTTTGCACCCCCACAAAATATGCACATCCAAAATGAATGGAAATCAATTTCTAAGACTTTTTTCTCATGTGCATCATTTTGATAGGAGGATTAATAAGGGAGATATCATTAACGGACAGTTTTTCAGCACAGGTCCCAATGGACCTAACTCAAAAGCGGGTGCGTATGAAGCATATTTCTTATAACTTGGAAACTACTAAAGATATTTCAACCAAACTTTTATATTTAACATCCACCAGTCCAAAGGTAGGTTTGAAGGTCCATACTATTTCAAATTCCTGGAATGGACTGGGATTTCATAAGGAACCGAAACAGTGATTTAACTTTCTCACAATATATACAAGAGCAAACTGACTGGAAATCGACCAACCTTGATGGAAATCCATTTCTAAACCATTTCCTCATGTACATTTTTTGACAGGAGGATTAATAAGGGAGATATCCTGAACGGTCAGTTTTGCAGGCTAAGTCCAGCGAACAAAGGTCTAAAGATGGTGTACGTGGTGCAGATTCCTTATCTATCTATATAAATAAAATCATAACGCCCGAGTGTCCGTACATAGACTATTTTTGCCAAATTTTCATACCGCTATCCATTTAAGGGGTAATAATGATCATCTGCATACATTTCACCTTTAGTTTCCTGAAAGTCCTAACTTTTACTCTCCTTCCTCAAAATCAAGATATCTGCCAGACGAGCTAGAAAATTGAAATTTGGCAAAATTGTACGTTTTAGACTGTAACCGACGGAAAACTTCCAAGATCTTTAATTTTTCACTTTTTATCCCCGAAGAATATTTAAATATGGAGACAATTTTAATGACAGTGCAGACCTTGGTTTCCTCCAACTCCTGTGTAACTGGCATTAGTAAGAAGGGTCTACCATTGTAAGGCAAGCGAGCATGCAAGTTTGTTCAAAATTCCCCTACCCGATTGTGTTTGTGGCTAAATGGTAAGTCCTATCACAAAACAGATGGCACAATCTCTGTTCAATTTAGAGTGATCTACAACTTTTGCCCTATGAATTTTTGTCGTATCTGTATCCCTTATACGCAGTAGCGGCGATTGGTAATTAGAAGTAGGGGGCAAAAAATGTAAAGACAACAAAGTACCGGTACCCGAGTTTGTGGGATATAGCTGGGGGGGGGGGGTGTATATACGTTATACATTAAAACTGGAAAAGAAAGCTACTAAATGGAATTTCGACAGAGAGGTAAAGATTCTCAGCCTAACAACTTAACTGTGTTGATAATATTTATTTGAGATTTTGATTCAATACTATACAATAATATTTTCACAAGAGGAACAATATTACACATGTATTACAATTAAATAGAGGTACGGCGTGATTATATAATTAAAAATCATTTAGTATTTGACTAAAAACTAAAAAAAACTAACAGACACTAAAGAGACTGCCAGACTAACGAATGAGCGCGTACCCTTCCTCACAGCACATAAAAAGTCTCCACTGACGCTATACAAATCGGTTAACCGCGTGAACGACTTTGTTGCGTATTTCCGCTAATAATTTCGTTATTAATTAATTAAAGCAAATAATTAGCTGATAAAACAACAGGGCTTGTACAAATTGCTTGTTTTAATAATTCCTATAATTCCTTGTTTCATCCAGCTAAAATGGAATACAAACGCAAAGATTTCTCCACAAAGTAGAGGGGCGACTGCCCCCCTCGCCCCCCCTCCCTAATCGCCGCTACTGCATACGTTAGATTTGCCTCCATTTCTCGATTGTAGGTAAGTTTTGCAAATTTTATACACATAATTCATACTTTGAATCACTTACAGGAAAGACAGAATCATAAATTCTACACGGATATTGGCCCACCCGCTGGCCATATGTGAGCCAAATGTTCTGTTTGTAGTTGTCGGATAATTATCCGGAAAGTAATGCACTGTGAGACAATCTTACCCAAATTTCACCCTATTCAACGTTTCTATCTCAATATGACTAATGAATATATGAGCATACCTGCCAACTTTTACGGTTTATCCGTGAAAATTTACGGAAATTGCAGCATTTTACGGTTGGACAGTGTCATTTGTTGTTGTTGTTTTTGTTGGTGGTGGTGGTGGTGGTGGTGATGAGTTGTGGGCTTTTACCGAGGTAATTTCACCCATTCTAAAATCCATTACTTACTAAATAACACTAATACAAGCGAAAACTTTAGTCCAAGTCGTCATTTTGAAGGGACGCACACCACTATATTCCACCAAATCACTATCACTAAATACTTCAAAAAAGTTATGAACCACCCCAATGGAATCAGAAGTATCTGAATACGATCCACCATACACCACATAGAAAATTATAACGCAATATTTGCATCATCCAAAAACGTATTTAGAACTTTGATGATCTCCGCAGAAGGATTACATAGCAAACAAGAAACACTGGTTGGAAAAACCTGCTTGAGTCGCATGAGACTACTAATAAACTTTACGCGGATTGACATATAGAGGACACTGAAAAAGTAGATGATTCGCATCTCTATCACTTGCACCACACGAACAGTTTGGATCCTGCGTTAAATGGAACCGAAATTTATATAGGGGCGTAAGGGCATGATTAAAACGCAACCTAATGATGTTAGTGATATGTCTTCTGGAATATGATCCTCTCATAAACCATGGTTTTACCGGTATAGATGTTTGTAGATGATAATAAAAGGTACCTTTGACGTGTGCAGTCTGTCTCCATTCATCTTGCCATTCATTACGCGCAGATTGTCTAATTAAAGCTGCATAATCGGACGAAGGAACGATATTATTAGAATTCGGAACAGGGAGGCGAGAAGCTTGTTTTGCAAGGAAATCCGCTTGTTCATTACCCAAAATACCCACATGTCCGGGTAACCAGACTAATGTTATATAAATACCGGAATTATCAAGCATATAGAGAAGACTTTTAACGTTATATACAAATCAGTTGTAAGATAGTGCATAGGATATCAGGGACTGCAACGCGCTCAGCGCATCCGTATATATCGTAACCCGCTTATAGTCAAGCCGCTGAACAAAGAGTAAAGCTTGTTGGGTAGCGAATAATTCCGCAGTAAAGATCGAACAATCACTAGGTAAACCATATTGTTTCTTGACATTTATTGAAGGTATACAGAAAGCGGCTCCAACTCCAGTGGTATTCTTGGCCCCATCTGTGTATATGTCTATGCTTGGAGAAATACAGGAAAGTTTCAATCTTTTAGCGGGCAAATGATCTGGCTCCTGTGCACGAATGACAGCAGTATAGCTACTTCGGGTACGCCAAATTATCTGTGGCCGATAATGGGGAACAGAATACGGTAAAGTATAGGGAATTAAATTTTCACTTTGCAGTACTATACCTTGGAATGATTTGAACGCATCGAAAGCATGATATAAAGCAGGCAGTCTTCGCAAACATTGACGCCGTATGGAATAATACTCATGGAGGAGCTGCAATTTCGGGATTAAAGGGTGCCTCGTAAGAGAAAATTTTTTGAGTAAATATTCTTCTACGAACATGTAAGGGAGGTTCGCAGGATTCTACCAAAGGTACATTTGTAAGTGTTCATTTCAGAGCTCCTATACACGTGCGCAGTGCTTGATATTAACATGTATTAAGAGTATTCAAATTCGTGCTCGCTGTCAAGTCAAAATATGTGCACCATAGTCCAGGATCAATCTTATAATGGACTTGTACAAGGATCTTGCTACACACGGGTCAGCTCCCCAGTGTCTACGGGTGATAGCTTTTATTATCTGTATGTACTGATCACTTTTCGAGCGTAAATAGCGAAAATGCTGCTTCCATGTAAGCTTATGGTCTATAAATAATCCTGGATATTTATGTTGACGAACTATGGGGATTTCATAAGCATCGAAAGAAATCAGTGAGCGATCATAGGTACGATGGTGTGTGAAGATCATCGCTCGACATTTAGCGATAGAAAGATGCAGTCCATGAGCATTCAACCATGTCATAGCCTCTCTAAGCGTGTATATGATATGCTGTCTACAAAACTGTAAATTCTCGTGCGTATAATAAACCAAAAAATCATCTGCGAACGCCTGTATACGAGCATAGCGGAGAATGACTGTTTCAAAGTCCTTCATAAATATAGCAAAAAGAATGCCGCTCAGTATATCTCCCTGAGGCAAACCTGTACTCACCTGACGTGGCTGTATTGTATATTGTGATGTTTTAAAGTACAATGTTCGATATCTAAGTAAGTGTCTAAGAATGGTAATAATCCCCACTGGTATTTTAAGAGATGCCAGTTTATCCCATAGGATATTCAGTGGTACAGAGTCGTAGGCCCGTTGGATATCTAGAAAAACAGCAATCGTGCTGTGTTTCCTGTGACGAGCTAGTAACAAGTCGATAACGAACATATTAAACGCATCATATGAATTTCGTCCCTTGAAAAGGGCATATTGATATTGCGGCGTTAGACTATAATACTCCAATGCCCATATAATCCTCTGAAGTAAAATCTTTAAAAAGACTTTGCGGATACAAGAACCTAACACTATACCGCGGTAATTGTTCGGTTCAGAGGGTAATTGCCTAATTTTAAGAATAGGAATAAGAAAAATTTCATTCCACGTAGGTGGCGTAATAAAATTCCGAAGGATGTCATTATACATCTCTAATAATATTTTCTTAGCTCTCAGCGGTAATAATAAAAGCATCTGATACGATACATTTCAGGACCGGGAGATGAATTTGAACAAGATTGAAAAACCGCTTCTAATTCCTGGTGGTCGCACGGCTGTAATAACATGGAAAAGCATGTATCGTGCATGTCTTGTAAATGGACATAATGAGGTACTACATAATCTGGAGTCTCGCGGTCAAGAAAACCTGTCGTGGAATTGTCATGGGAGGGGAATGTTGCGTAACTCTTGTTAACACCCGAATAGCATTCCACAAAGTTGTGATAGAAACTTGATGAGTAAGGGAAGAGATGAACTCTCGCCAAGCTAAACGACGTTTTTTGTGCAAAACTTTTCGAGTGTGTGCTATATGATGTTTGAGCCTGAAATAATTGTGAGGTGTGGCGTGTTGCCTATATTGGCGGAACAAAAGCTTACGAGTTTGTATGGCATTCCTCATCCCACCATTTAACTTTCGGATGACGGCTATAAGTTGGAAGGGGGGTTGCTATTATGGGATGATGCAAATTAATATACTCTTGTAAAATCTGAAGTAACGATTGATCAGAAAAAAGATTGTCAGGTATTCGTCGTAAACTATCCTCAAGGTATGCGGTATATAACTGCGGTTTAAATCTCCGTAACGAACGGACAGCGTTTTCGGCAAGTAAATGCGAAGGTGAAGAACTAGGTCGGCCTAAGCCATATGAAATAACAATGGGAAAATGATCACTTGAGTAAGTGTCAGCTATGGTGTGCCATGTGGTAATAAACAACATACTTCGCTTACACAGCGTTAGATCCACTGCGCTGGGAGGAGCGGAGGGCGCAGTAAGACGTGTAGGGGAAACGTCGTTCAATATTGCAAGAGAATTCTTGTTAACTGCATTGAGGAAATATTTACCTTGAGGTGTGTCCGAACTGCCTCCCCACACCGTATGGTGAATATTATAGTCCCCAAAAATAAAAAGATATGGTTCTGTGGCAAATTGCTAAAAAAATGGATCCCATTGCCTTTCAGTGATGTGAACGTCTGGTGGGCAATAAATATTCACAAGCAGGATGTGCTTATAATATATTCCTATAACATACGTAGAGGGTATTGTCTGAATATTCGAATTAAGTCTATATATCAGGGAAGAGTGAACCAAAAAGGCAACTCCTCCATATCCTGGTCCGTTGTGACGAACAACATTATAATTAGGATACGCTATGCGCTTGGAAGGGTCACACCAGGTTTCTTGTATTGCTAAAAAAATGCGGTGTAGTTTCCTGAATCATATTAAAGAGCTCATGACGTTTATTTATGATACTCCTAGAGTTCCATTGTGTGATTCTGATCATAGAACTGTATAAAATTGTAAACCTTGTCCCTTAACTGATGAATATTATGAGCTATTGTTGGGTTATCACCCAATAATTGCACCAATTGTTTGATGGATTGATAGATTCCACTTTGAAGGTGGTCTCTTTGCCTTTGAAGAGAAGATATCGGTTGCGTCATCGCGACGCTACCAGTGAAGGCAGGCACGTCTATTGAAACCTTGATCCTCTGGCTGGAAATATTAGAAAAAGTTGATACTCGTGAATTATCAATCCCCATGCTAGGTGTAGCTCGAATCAAATTGTAGTAACCAACCCGATCATATCCCGGGGCAGGCACAGATCGCGGTGACGGCAAAATTTACTTGCGTAAATTTTCTCTTTCGTGGATTCTCCGTTGTAGGAGATGGCATTTCCATAGTTAATGGGGGAAAATCTTGGGAATTGGCAGCAGTATTGTACTCAACAGGCTGGACTTTCTTCTTCACGGCGTCCTTGAACGGCATGTTATCAGTGCTCATGATCTTTTTAATACGTACTTGCTGCTGGTGTGCCGGGCATTCAGGTGCCCCGGTTAAATGGGTTCCCTGGCAATGAACGCATTGAAGAAATGTTTCTGTACAGTTCGTCGTGATGTGATGTAGAGCCTAACACCCACACCTTGGACAGATCGCCCTACAATGTTTATCCACATGTCCATATCTTCGGCATTTTTTGCAAATGATAGGGGCAAAAACATATGGTTCAACTTCTAAATGTACCTGATACAGTAAAACATACTGAGGAAGTTTCTGTGCCCTAAAGACAACTTTAATAGATCCCGTTGGGACATACTGGTTACCCTCTTGGCTAACAATCCTACGATTCACACGTTGAACTGATTTTATAGTTGCCGCAGACTTTAAATGTTGTAATATGGTAGCTTCACTTAGAGTTTTTTCTACTCCCCTTATAATACCCACGCGCAATACATTGGAGCAGGGTATATACGCCCTGAGTTTAAGTTCAGCTAATAAAGGATGCTTAAGGAATGAATTCGCTTGTACGGCGTATACAAATTCAAGTTGTACTCTGTTTCTGCCCTTTCGTGCCACAGATTTGATCCCCGGGATTTTATGTTCATAAAAAATTCTACCCAAGGTCATGGGATGCATATGACCTAAATTTTGACCTGCGGTAGACTCCACGAAAATGATAAATGGGCCATAATGTGTACTGGGGTAAACTTCTTGTGGCTCAGCCTTCGGGACCTGATCACCAAGTTCTTTATCCTCACACCTATCTTGCCTTTCAACATTATTCACTTTATCACTTTTTTCACTTGAGCTATCTTCTGTATCTTGCTCCATTTGAACTGTTTCTTCACACTCGATTATTAACTTCGAGGGGTCAGGAGCCTCATCACCCCCACTGTTCGCTGCCATAGCCTACGTCTTTCACTCGTACAATTACACGTCAAAGACGACCGTGGCACCTCGTCACAGCGATTATCCACTCAACCACACGCTATCACTGCTGAGAGGGAACTAACAGTGTCATTTTACGACTTCGCGGAGAAAAATTTGAAACAACATTCGATAATCGCTCCACTTCCGTACAATCGGTTGTTTGCGTGGGTCGAAGCACGTTTGGTCTTGGTCGAAGGCAAGTTCACGATAGCAAATACAGTAGAGACAATACGCGGCACTGAACGAGATATCGAGGGATAGCTATTGGAGCTCTCTCTAGCGAGTAGACCTGAAAACTACTGATTCTGTCATAAGAGCACGTGTGTTTGTATGTGTGAAGTTTTTGGTGTTATTTATACGTTTCCAGTGAGTTGACATAAATAGTAGCGTGTGTCATTCCTTGATATCTCCTCTCAAAATGAGGGGAAAGGTATGTGATCTGTTTGGCTGCAGTAACTATGAAGTAGATAAGAATGCGCTGTCTTTCTTTCGCTACCCTCGTGACAAGAAAATGAAAGTAATATTGTTTTTGCATATATATTCTTCCAGTGACAAAGAGATCTTTATAGTACTTCATAATCTTCTGTCCTACTCGACCCATAATTTAACTGGCTTAAAATATAATACGCATATTTTATTGTATTTCGGGCACTAAGGGCCTGAAAGGGTGTGATGATACAATGTTTTTAAATGAGAAAAAAGACAAATCTAACCGTAAAAGTTCAGACAGGAATGCTAAAGCAAAAAAAGTAATGCATAAATGAAAGATCAACCCATTTCACAGCAGTCCATTTCTCATCTTGTTTATATGGCTCATTTCAGTTTTTAATAATAACCTTTTAAATAATTCTTCATCCATTTATCCAGAATTTCTATAGCAACTTCGAAGTTAATATCTCAATAATACTTTCTTTCTAGACGTAATTTATTTATCCATTTTCGTATATGCATTTCCATTGATATTTGAATTTAGCGCGACTTTTCAGGTCAAGTCACTAGGAGCGCCACTATTGAATTGTATCCAACGACCTAGAAAGAGGACTATAGAGTGGCTAACATGGCTGCTACAGCGCTCTGGGTGGTGCCAAGGCGAAATAGCGACTCCATAGTTTAAGCGCCGTTCTTCCGCTTAAGATGCGTTACTTTTAATAGATTAGATCGAATAAATTATGCTCTCTACGTGTGTGGCAAGCAAATGCACAAATTGTAGAAAAAACACGAAGAATGTAATCTTATTTCAAATAAGATTTTCTTACTAAAGTACACAGTTATGGGCGATTAGCAGAATTACGTTGCCTGTGTAGCATAATCCAGCTCGTGTAGGGTAGGCCTACTTTTATTTTCTTGTAGGAACTGACCAGACAGCCAGACACGATAAACTGTATCCTGCCTGGCTGAGTGGCTCAGACAGTAGAGCGCTGGATTTCTGAGCTTAATTTGGCATATTTGGTATTTGAAGGTGCTCAGATACGTCACCCTTCTATCAGTAGATTTACTGGCACGTAAGGGAACTCCAGCGGCACATATGTCCGCCACTTCAGCTTCTCCGAAAACCGTACTAAGTACTTGGTAGGATGAAAAACTAATAACACTATTTATTATTACATTGTATCCTACAGTGCACATTTCCCCAGCATTTTGAAAAGAAAAAAAAATAATGTGAACAAATACTTATTTTTCGTAAATTATTATTAGTTTTATGTCCTACTAACTACTTTTTCGGATAAGCCGAGGTGCCTGAATGTAGTCCCGCAGGAGTTCTTTTGCGTGCCAGTAAATCAACTGACACGAGGCTGAGGGATTTGAGCACCTTCAGATGCCATCGTATTGAGCTAGGATCGAACCTGCCAAGTTGCCTTGTGTCCGGTCCCCCTGTGGGTGGGGGCAGTAGAATAACACCCACGGTATCCCCTGCCTGTCGTAAGAGGCGACTAAAAGGGGCCCCAGGGGCTCTGAACTTTGGAGCGTGGGTTGGCGACCACGGGGCCCTTAGCTGAGTCCTGGCATTGTTTCCACTTACTTGTGCCAGGCTCCTCACTTTCATCTATCCTATCCGACCTCCCTTGGTCAACTCTTGTTCTTTTCCGACCCCGACGCTATTAGGTTTGCGAGGTCTAGGGAGTCTTTCATTTTCACGCCCTTCGTGGCCCTTCTCTTTCTTTGACCGATACCTTCATTTTTCGAAGTGCCGGATACCTTCTATTTTTCCCTCTGATTAGTGTTATATAGAGGATGGTTGCCTAGTTGTACTTCCTCTTAAAACAATAATCACCACCTTGTGTCCGGCTCCTTGGCTGAGTGATCAGCGTGCTGGCCTTTGGTTCAGGGGGCCCCGGATTCGACCGAGTTGAGGATTTTTACCGGGTAGTTGACAGTTAATTCCTCTGGATCGGGGACTGGATAATCTTCGTCATCTACACACAACAGAACATACTACAAACCACCACAGAAACACGTAATAGTAAATACATCACTCCACCTAAGGTTGGCGTCGTCGTCAGGAAGGGCATCCGGTCGTAGAATTAGGCTAAATCCATACAAATGCCAAATCCAGGTAACTGGAAAAATACCAGGATTTATTATTATTATTATTATTATTATTATTATTATTATTATTATTATTATTATTATTATTATTATTATTATTATTAATGTTATCGGAGCCTCCGTGGCTCAGAAGGCAGCGCGTCGGCCTCTCACCGCTGGATACCGTGGTTCAAATCCCGGTCACACCATGTGAGATTTGTGCTGGACAAAGCAGAGGCGGGACAGATTTTTCTCCGGGTACTCCGGTTTTCCCTGTCATCTTTCATTCCAGCAACACTCTCCATTCTCATTTCATAGCATCCATCAGTCATTAATAAATCACTTCGGGAGTGGCGACCCCATCGCACTAACAGCCTATATCTGCTTCATTCATTACAACCCTGACCCTGTCAATGACTGGAAAACAGGTTGTAGGTTTTCATTTTCATTAAAGTTATATGAATTATTTCTCGATGTTGTTCTATTACTTTGTTCAAGGTTTTCTGTTCTATATTTTCATTCCCTGCATGTAGGTCTAAATTTGTTAAATGGCAATGTACTGTTGTGATATGTATTGTTATTAGGGCCACCGTACTGTAAATGCACTAATTTTCTTTCTTTATACAATATGTAAGACCGAGCTCGATAGCTGCAGTCGCTTAAGTGCTGCCAGTATCCAGTATTCGGGAGATAGTGGGTTCGAACCCTACTGTCGGCAGCCCTGAAGATGGTTTTCTGTGGTTTCCTCTTTTCACACCAGGCAAATGCTGGGGCTGTACTTTAATTAAGGCCACGGCCGATTCCTTCCCATTCCTAGCCCTTTCCTGTCCCATCGTCGCCATAAGACTTATCTGTGTCGATGCGTCGTAAGGCCAATAGCAAAAAAAAAAAAAAAAAATCAATATGTAAGTATGTAGTCTGTACCTTGCATTTTTAATGTCCTTTTAAACAGGCATTATGCATCTTTGCTTCTCTAATAAAGAAAACTGTGAAACTGTATTTATTCCCGCAGCTTCTGTACTTGCTTCAACACACGCCCACTCGATTTGATCGCTTACAATATGGAGGACGCGCCTTTCAAGTAGATTCAAATATGGCGGTCCAATAGCCACTCTATAGTCCTCTTTCTAGCTCGTTGATTGTATCCCATTTTATCAAGGCTAAATCCGTAAGTGTCGCGTATTTTCTCTACTGTATTTGACGATAGCTGCCTTTTTTTTTTTTGGAATGGGATTGGTAAATGACACCCAGTTCCAATAGAATTTCCGTAGTTGACAAAAACTGTGAACGTCGTGGTAAATACTGTATAGGGCAGAACGAATAGAAATGCACAGTGTGACGACTTCTACTGGTTGATATGTTCCTACACTGCGCAGCGCTGGTGTAGATAGAAGGTGATCAGCTGTTTCCGAACATGTGATTCTAAATGAGATCTGATGTGACTTAATTCGGAATTTATCGTTTATATAAACGATTTAAAACTGTGTGTTGATTATTGTGATGTTTGAGGACTGTGTATTCTGTTTACTGACCGATGACTGTGTTTATGTGCGATCTATGTTTCGTTCAAAATAAGATATAGTGTTCCTTGTTTTGAAAGTAATAAGTGAAAAATACGCACGAAATATTTTGCATTTAGTAGTGATTTAATGACATTACTTCTGAAATTGGTTCGTCAGTATCTTAACGAATATCTCAAACATGTATGTGTCTATAGAGATAAGTGATCTTTCATTAATTGACACCGAAATCTTACTCAGTTGCAATTATCAATTATAACCTTAAAAAAAGTAATAGGTGAAAAATACGTAGGAAATCTTTTGCATTTAGTACCGGTACATGTTTGAGATATTCGTTAAGATACTGACGAACCAATTTCAGAAGTAATGTCATTAAATCAATACCTGTGTGTCTATAGAGCTAAGTGATATTTCATTAATTGACCCCGAAATCAAACTCAGTTGCAATTATCAATTACAACCTTAAAAACCCATGTTCAACTGTTAGTGTACATGCCACGTAATATAAACTTATTATAACTCTGCAGGCACCCACATGATTGTTACGTACCGGTATGACATGCTAAGTGATCTTTCATTAATTGACACCGAAATCAAACTCAGTTGCAATTATCAATTACAACCTTAAAAACCCATGTTCAACTGTTAGTGTACATGCCACGTAATATAAACATATTGTAACTCTGCAGGCACCCACATGATTGTTACGTACTGGTATGACATGTTCCTATATAACTACTTAAAAATATATTAACATGCTTAGCTTAATGAATCTTGCCAACACTTCACCCCATCAATCAGTTAACTGGACACCTTTGACATTTTCCGGGTATGTTTTGCGGTCGCACGAGCTTGCACTTCTTTTCTTACTTCTTTTATTCGGAAATAAAATCGGCTTTGTATTGTAATGGAAAATTAATTTTGGTACAAAGTCCTGAGCAATGTTCAGTACAGCACCCAAATCCATGAGAAACAGTAATTGGAGGAAAACTATCCAGGCATTCTTGACATATTTATCCCCATAATGCTTCTTGTACACTAAAATTTCTCTCAACTTCCTCTACATGAGAAAACATAAGTAATTAATTCAATGGGAAAATGGGATAGTTGGGTGGGTTATTATATTCTGGTAGACTTTTCAGGACTGAAAACGGACTGCCTTTTGCCTCCTCTGTATTAAATAAAATGGCGTATGGCTTTTAGTGTCGGGAGTGTCCGAGCATAAGTTGGCTTGCCAGATGCAGGTAATTTGATTTGACTCCCTTCGGCGACCTGCGTGTCGTGATGAGGATGAAAAGACGACGCATATACCCAGCCCCCGTGCCAGCGAAATTAACCAATTCTGGTTAATTCCCTGCCGGGAACCCCTGTGACCAAAGGCCAGCATGCTAACCATTTAGCAATGGAGCCGGACTCCTCTGTACTGTTTTGCAGAGAACCAACACATGCTGTAAAATCTGTCACTTTGCTTGCATGTTTAACAATATCCCCATAGAAGTGATGAATAACATTCATTTTTGAACTGGTGAAAGGAACTATTTGTTCATCTTCCCAACTTGATAATAGTGGCTGATCAAAGGTAAGTTTGCTGAATTTTTTTCCTGAGCTGTACTTATGATTTTGGCATTCTCCTTGCCAGCAGCTTTTGCCATGGCTCTAATCTGACTGAAAAATTATGTTAAGGGTACTATCACTTAACCCGCCAGTGCACGGGTCACAAAAAGTTACATGAGTAAACGGGTTGGGTCTCACAGACCCATCATCATATTTCTTTTTTATAGTATGCTAATATATTTTTATTTTCAGTATTCATTCCCTCCTATTCCCCTAACATTATAAACACATTGCTGTCACAAAACCGTTGGTGATCAACACTTACTTAACATTTTACAAAGCAATTCTTTAACCACTGCAAATTTACGCACAATATTATATTTGATCACAAAATTCAGAACTTATCAAGTCAAGATTTATGAAATCATCATAACCTAATCTTCACGATCCAGAATGTTCACTGGAACATTCACATTTCAGCTTTACATTCACTGCACACAAATACGGAGAGTTCAAGACACATCAACTTCCTACACAAACAGCACGAGTAGCGGGTCTTTTCTGACTCTACAGTATGCACGACATCCTCTTTTATTTTCTGTATTTTCACATCCTGCTTCTGCCGTCAACCCAGATATCCTTCTTGCAGTATCGCGAATGCTCTTAGGAAGATATCTTGACACAGCTCTTTCTCTTATTTGTTCTTCAGTTAGAAGAAACAAGAGTGTCTTCAAAAAAATTATTCTGTTCCTTGCGTCTGGAGAGTTAGGGTTGTTGGCTCTGAATATTAAATATGCGTTAAAGCCTGTAATATTCAGAAATGCATAGAAGACCACCATTGTCCAACGTCTGGTGTTTCGAGCTGTCTTTTCGTCTACTCAGCCTACACCACCCTTAGCTGAATTATAGAATGTGACTATTACAGGCTTCCTCTTTCCTTCTATACTTTCCTCAGTTTTATCATCGCTGTGCATCGACGAGAGGAAAACCACAGTAAATTTCATCATCTGATAATGGTTCTTCCAATAATGCGGCAACTCATTCCATATCACGTGGACTGCTGACATCATAACACTCCTTTTTCTTAAACCTACGAAGAAACAAACTGATTAGCCAAGGTCAATCCATTTTCAGTCTCACCTCTGTACTTAAAACCCAAGGGAACTAAGGTGAAAGACAGCCAGGCTAGCTAAACCAAGGATTTGGACAAGACGCTAAGATATAATCACCCTATAATCTTCTTTATGTACACGGTTAACATGGAAAGACTAAAATGCTTATGATAAAAAAACTTACACGACTGCACGGGTTGGGTCTCACAGGCCCACATAGCACTTGAACTTATCACTGCTCACGTTCTAAAGCAATGAATTCCATGTTCGTCTGCAGGAATACTACACCAGTGATAAAAGGAAGGTAGCAGAAGCCGAAAGTATGCAGCTATCACCGTCTATCAGAAAATGTTGGAAATACCAGCGCATGGGTCTCACAGACCCAACCCGTGCATTGGCGGGTTAAAGACAGATCTTGACGTGGAATAGCCTTCGATCACTTTGAGAATAGATGGGATATTTTGGGTGTGAAACTAAATACTGTACTTCATTCGAATGTTTATCGTAACCCGACTTGCAACCCGGCTCATAGCAAGTTGTAGGCAAATTCACTTGCGTTAGTAAATTGATGCATATGCCGAAGTATACGTCCTACTTCTCAAATGCTTAATCTTTTTCGCTTTTCAGTTCACGAAAAGTTAACACCAGATATTTTGCACGTATAAAACTACCGAAAAAAGACCACAAACTGTTTACACACTTCCACATTAAGCCGACAAAAAGCGCGCGTACTTGGACTTTTATCGACGGCAGCACTGCAGGTGGCGGAGAATATGTACACCGTGTCTTTTAACATGTGATTCAGAGGGAGTCGTCACACTATTAATTTCTATTCGTCCTGGTATAGGGGGTCTCTCCTTAGTATGTGGGATTAATGCAACTATGCAGAAAGTACTCTGACCCTATAATCTCTAGTAGTAGTGAGAATCAACAAAGGCATACGGGTAAATATACATAGGAGAAAGCACATGGACCCAAGGTTCTAAACTTCACGCCGAAGCCATCCATCTTGGCGTCTTAATACCACACGAGGCGGGCTAAGTTGCTCAGACGGTTGAGGCGCTGGCCTTCTGACCCCAACTTGGCTGGTTCGATCTTGGCTTAGTCCGGTGGTATTTGAAGGTGTTCAAATACGTAGGCCCCGTGTCGATATATTTACTGGCACGTAAAAGAACTCCTGCGGGACTAAATTCCAGCACCTCGGCGTCTCCGAAAACCGTAAAAATGTATTTAGTGGGACGTAAAGCAAATAACATTATTATTATTATTATTATTATTATTATTATTATTATTATTATTATTATTATTATTATTATTATTATTATTATTATTACACGAACATGACCGGATCTAGAATTGGGAAGAACAATAGGACATGAATCAACGGCTTTAAAGGAGTTCATTTTGGGGAGGGGAGAACACGGATCGACTTGATACCCTAAACCCGTAACGAATGATGTTTGGTCCGGCTGACAAAAGAATGACTCAACAAAGCGCGTGTGGTAGGAATGACAAAAGACGGTAGCAATGAAACGAGAGTCGCAGTAACTGCAGTAGCTACCCTATGTAGGAAATAAAAGAACCGAAACGAAGCCAGAAATGGCGGAGAATACAAAGGAGAAGTGAGAAGTTTTCAAGGACAAGATTATTAATGAGAAAGATAACATTGTGGAATTACTTATAGCATAATTTTAGCTTCATCCAGAAATATGTTTAATATGTGTATTATCTGCGGGGTAGGGTTACAAACAATACAGTTAACGCTTGTTGGGAGAGGGAGTTTTAAGTGTATTTGGCTTGTAAACACCCGTGTTCGAGCGGGATTATATAAAGGACATTGCAAAATTAGATGATTTGAGTCCGCATCGGTTGACCCACATTGACATATAGGCTGGTTGACAATGTTGAAGCGATATTTATATAGTGGTTTGAGGGCATGGTTGAAACGTAAACGAATTATATTGATTATATGACGCCTTGTGTATGTTGTTTGTTTATACCAGTGTGTTGTAGGCGTTGCCTACGTTATAATACAAGGCCTGGAAATAGAGCCCGTAAAACGCTATGGAAGTGGTTACACTGAAGTTCAATGCCGGGCCGCTAGGATCGCTTTCTTGCCCCCTCTCTACCAGGCTCGCGCCTTTAAACGTGTTCATTAACTGAGTTGGTTGTGAATGTATTATGTATTTGTCTGATGTTAAGCATTCGCAGTTCCAGTCATGGTTTATTCACGAGAAATTAAAGGTAGTGGAATTTCGTTTTACAATTTCCAGTGAATGTTCAATGTTCCAAACATTATACAGAGGAAGTATTACGCATAAGATACGAATTCAAGCTGATCGAAATAGGCCTCTGTTCCTAAGTTTTGATCCGAGTTACGTCATAAGAATCGGGCGATCCCAAAATTTGTCACTGGACATTTTTTAAACTATGTTAGCGTGACCGGCAATCATTTGAGAGGCATCTTCAAACTCAGAAATCTTAAATTAGGAAACCAACGAGGAAAATAATTTGCCCAATAAATTTCACGAAAATGAATGTAGCAAGAGCTAAAAATATTGTGTTTTTCCCTGAAACAATCTCTGGTTTGAAAAGTATGGAGGTAGTTTTGTCCCGAGAGCATAAAATACAGTTTAAAATAAGCCATTTGTTTATGGAGCATTTTATTAAATTGTTCAATGCGCATAACGTCTGCAACACCTCACTACGGACATATTCAGGAACGAGAACAAACGAGCATCTTTTAACCGGGCGAGTTGGTCGTACGGTTAGGGGCGCGCGGCTGTGAGCTTGCATCCGGGAGATAGTGGGTTCGAATCCCACTGTCGGCAGCCCTGAAGATGGTTTTCCGTGGTTTCCCATTTTGACACCACGCAAATGCTGGGGCTGTACCTTAATTAAGGCCACGGCCGCTTCCTTCCAACTCCTAGGCCTTTTCTATCCCATCGTCGCCATAATGCCTAACTGTGTCGGTGCGATGTAAAGCCACTAGCAAAAAAAGCATCTTTTAGTAGCCCCTACTGAAGATGAACTCCTTAGTTGGTTAATTAATGCTTTCCTGTCATATACTAAGAAACTTAAAATGCATTCAGAGAAAGTAAAAAAGAATCATGAGAGAAATGTATCAGGCACAGATCTTGACTACCCAGTCCACTGTGGCCTGCGTAAAATACCTCATAAGTATACATTTGCATTATGCATTGACGAGGAACCTAACGAGCTATGACATCGAGCTCTTCTTCAGCTACCTAAGACGCCAAGCGGAATACAATTTCATGATGGTTTGTCTGGCAAAAGAAAAAAAACAGACTGTAAAGGCTGTTTAGAACATATCTGTTCTCCAGCTACGCAAAGTCCAACATTGTGTCTTATTCGTTTTCAAGATCGAGGAGCACTCAGATACCGAAAATCATCGCCTGTGGCACTTCGGCAGTTCACGACGGAATTTGTCACTTCCGCTACGCAGTACTTGTCCCGAAGAGTTCCTAAAAGGTGTACGTTTATTTTTTCGAAAGACATGTTCAACAGTGAAATTAAGTGTGGAAAGTGTAAAGGCAACAAACCACCTCTTTTTCTACTATGAAAATTTCTGAGACCTCTGTTAGGCAACATTGCTTTGAGCCACTCAAGTAGAAGAGAGAAAGTTTTGAAACTTGATAAGAAGCCCCTCAGAAGGAAAGTTTTGAAACTTCAATGACATATCCAAGCCAATGCAGCACCGCTCTATAAATAATGTACTATCAATACTCGCAAAAACACTCAGTTCTTTTTATTTAGGATATACTTTACTTATTGACATATACGGCCATGGGAATCCAAGGGGGCAAGACCGCAATCCTAGCGGCTAAATGGTGAACTATGAAGCAACCCGTTTCCACGAGTGCATTTCCAGGCCTTGTATTATAATGTAGGCAACGGTTGTAGGAATGGAAGGTTGGAGCAGCTCCTCTAGGAGGCGCTGGATGGAGTCGTTGAATTTCCCTTTCATACAAGCGGATGCATTCCAGAACTGTTGCCATGATGAGCTTTGATTTCTCTTGAGTATCGGAATTAAATCAGTTACTGGAGCCATAAATGTAATGGGAGGGGTGGTGAGCATTGAAGCTTCTTTGGCGGATTTATCCGCTGTTTCGTTACCTGGAATGTTTTATGAGCCGGAATTCATATAAGCGTAATACGTTCGCTAAATGTATGTAATTCATATAGTAGCTGCTTAACATTATAAACATACCAATTGAGAGTGAATTTAGAGGACGTTATTGATTGTAACGCTGATAGGGAATCTGTGAAGGTATTTGCTTTTCTACTCACCGAATCGAACGCTTTTACTAAATCTATTACAGTAATGTACAACTTGCCTCTTTTCATAATATATTTACCTATTATTGTTTTAACTACCATTATATTGTCACTAGTCTTCATTCCCTTTCTGAATACTGCTTGTAATCTCGACAGGATCGAGTAGGTACTCCCAAGACCGACTCCAATCCTCAGACCTTAATGCTACTCTCGATCGTTCAAAGATGGCGAATCGAGTAGCCGGAATTGTTGGAAATGTGGGTTTGTTTTGGTTTGTTGTTATCGTATGTAGTCTGTGTAATTTTATTAAATTTGACGATAAATGTTAGTTTCTTTGTAGAATATAAGTGTGCGAGTGTATTTATATGAGTCGGTAGGTACATAGGATCTGTAATTATACGCAATAATGTGAGAATGTGCTTTTTTGATCGTGTTTTTACCCATTAAAGAACATGAGTGCACTAGGTGGACCAGGTTTTAGTCTAACTATGGCAATGCCTCTCATACAACTATTCTTAAGTTTCCTACGAAATAGAACATTAGAAGAGAAATCGATTAGGAATATACATCGTGATTATTTTGAAGACCATTGCAAAACCGTAGCGTGCATACATCATTTTGAGAATAAGTATGAGGTTAGGAAATCTAGTTCTCTACTTCCAAACTATTCGTGTTCCTCGAAAAATATTAACTTAGATAGAATATAATTGATATTGTGTTATTCCGTCAGTGTCTATGTGCTTCAAAGTGTCGAGTGATTTAGATGCAAGTGTATTATACAATAATCTATGCTTTGCCTGCGGAAATGTTTGGCTGGATCTTGGAGTATAACAAAACTTATAGTGTGAGAGATGGAGCAATCTGTATACTGTTACACAAAATAAATAGTGACTTAGAGGGATTCATGCTGTGGCTATCAGTTATCAAACAGACTGTGCCGAACTGAAGCTCGTGCATGTGGTTAAATATCAATGTTTAGTCAGTAGAGTTTTTCCACTTATGTTATTTAATGGGTAAAAACCTATTAGGCTATATCTTTAGTGTCTGAAAGTTTCATTACTAAGGTTACTATCATTGCGTGAAGTGCTTTTATGCCATATGTCAACATTATATTAACATCATATTAACATAATCATTTCGGGTGTACTTGATCTGAGTGACACCGAGCTCGAAAGCTGCAGTCGCTTAAGTGCGGCCAGTGTCCAGTATTCGGGAGATAGTAGGTTCGAACCCCACTGTCGGCAGCCCTGAACATGGCTTTCAGTGGTTTCCCATTTTCACACCAGGCAAATGCTGGGGCTGTACCTTAATTAAGGCCACGGCCGCTTCCTTCCCACTCCTAGACCTTTCCTGCCCCATCGTCGCCATAAGACCTATCTGTGTCGGTGCGACGTAAAGCAGTTAGCAAAAAACTAGCAATAATCTGAGAGACGGTTAAGGCGCTGGCCTTCTGATCCCAAGTTGCTGGATCGATCCTGACTCAGTCCGGCGGTATTTGATGGTGCTCAAATACGTCAGCCTCGTGTCGGTAGATTTACTGGCACGTAAAGGAACTGTTGCAGGACTAAATTTCGGCATTTCGACGTTTCCGAAACCCGTAAAAAATGTAGTTAGTAGGACGTAAAACGAATAACATTATGATTTCGGGTGTACTTCCCATTCATTGGGTGGTGAATTTAAGAAATTATCTACCATTTCAAAACTAAGACAACAAGTTATGTTTCACAGTTCTCATGAGAGCGAATAAATCGAGGAATTTTGCACCTTAATTTATTTTGAAATATTCAAAATGATGCTAGAAATATAATTTTAACAGTTTTATCACGTATTTTCATCTATCCAGCGAAGTGAAATCTAAGAGAAAACGTTATTTGACGAATTGAAATGTCTAAATAATCAGCTTGTTGGTCTCTTTTCTAGTAAAATATATGTGGTTCTAGTTGATTATATGTGGTGCGTACTTGTTGGCGAAGCGTTTTCATACGTGTAAATGTGATTTTCCTTACGATGTTACATTTATCCGTTGCCTACGTTATATTATAGCGTAGGCAACGCATTTATCATATTGAATTGCCGCCGTTTATATGAAATGCACGTGATATTTTCGTGTTAGCCAATACCAGTAATTCGGCTACTTCGGCCGCCATGTTTTTCTTATATTACGGTCTGAGGATTGGAGTCGGTCTTGGTACTCCTCTGCCCAATTCATTAATCTTTGTGCCAATATCCCTGTGTATATCTTACTTAAAGAATCTAGTAACGTAATCCCTCTATAATTACTTGGGTTAGATCTCTCTCCACGTTTCTTGTATACAGGACAGATGATACCTTCTTGCCATGATTTAGGGGATCTTGCTCCCTCGAAGATCTTGTTAAATGTTTTGACTACTTGCTAGGATAAAGCTATTTTTGCTTGCTTCCTTCCAGAATTCATTGTTTATACCTGAAATTGCTCCTGATTACCCTATCCTCCCTTTCTCTAATATTTCATTTACTTCGTCGGCTGAAATTTCGTTATCTAAATCGGGCATGGTGCACTCCAATCCTCTCGAGACTCCCATCTTCTGTGCATCCTGTTTCCAACTATCTTCACCACTTAATAGTTTACTAAAGTATTCTATCCATTCTCTGTGGCTTATATTTACCTGAGTTATATTTTTTCTGTCTTTACAAATTTAATTTATTCTATGCCATACTTTCTTAGTATTATTATTCAGAGCATATCTGTTTAACTTGTCAGTCTGTTTCTTCTACCACAAATCTTTAGTTCGTACCAATAATTCTTTGTACGGTACTCTTTTCTTTTGTTACAGAATGCAGTTCTTGGTTCATGCCCGCCTATTTTTCTGAATGTGTCTAGTGCTTTCATTACTTCCGATTTTTTTCTGCATTCTTCATTGTACCATCCACTATTTCTTTGTATTCTTACCTCCCGAGCCCGCATCTTATGTCCTGCCAACAGTATTGTGTTTTCTATTAGCTTTATCGCCTCGTCTATTTTATTATCTTCCATCGCGGTCTTTATTTCCGTCTTAATAATTTCAAAGGACTTACATTCGAAATATTCCTTGAATTCTGTGCTAAGGTCTTATATATATATATTGTCACTGACATCCCTTTAATATTACTTAGATAATTCCCCCACTATTCTTTTCCGTGCTTACCATATTTATAATTATGGGTAAGTGATGCGATTCTCCCCAACCTTTAACATTTATCATCTTAATGAGTGGTAATACCTCCTTAGAACATAATACGGTACTAGATCAATTGCACTGCCACCCATTTCAGTATTGAACGTTAAATTACCCTTTCATCTCCTGGCCACCACCCATTTAGATATAGAGTTCTGTTCCACATAATTCTAATAGTTTTTCGCCATAGTTATTGCAAACATTATGTTGACTAATTCTTTTTCCAATTATTATTTCCCCAGCCTCTTTACAATAAACTGGTTTTAAGTCTGCAATCCTCACATTGAAGTCTCCCATTATTACAGTACCTATGTCCTCATGTATATTATTTAATCTGTTTACTTCTAGTGCTAACGCTGTGAAGAATTCCTTGTTTCCCAATATCGAGCCCTCGGGATGATTGTATGCAAAACCGAAACATAGTTTAACATCCCTCTTCTGTTTTACCCTTGTTTTCACCCAAAGTATTTCCTCAATATCGGTTTCTATTATTTCAATTTTCTCCTTTACTTCTTCCCTTATCTGGGTTAGTATACCACCAGGATATCTATCTTTACGAGCATTCCTGCTCCTTGCCTTGTTATACGTTTTAAAACCTTCAATATGTACTTCATATCCCGGTGCTATCCAACTCTTAACAAAGGTAATGCTATGCATTTCTGCCATTAAGAATTTCAGCTGTTCATTTCCTAACTTGTTCAAGAAACCTACAATGTTGACCATACCAATATTCCGTTGTAGCTATTTCTTACTTTTACCCTCGGGCCAGTTGCTTGTCTTACTTCTAGTTATTCTCTTTTTCTCCAGTTCTAGAATACTACCCTCTGGTGAACTAATAATTTCTTTGTCTAAATTGTCTTTCTGTCCTTTGCCCTTTTTTACCCAGAAGTCTATTACACTCAAGGATTTACCTTTCCCAGCCAAAGTCTTGGTTCTGTCATCAGATGGGCCGCTGCTCCCTGGATTCTTGTCGACTCGACAGTCAGCACTTCCTGGTGTGATGAACCCAACTGTCTATCCATTTCCCTTAGCTGTGCAATTGACCAGATACGCGACCAGTTACTGTCACCTGCTATAAGACGTTTGCCCCTTATGTATGCTTTTAGTCCATACTTCCTAGCTTTTACTAGATGAAATCGCAAGACTTTCTGTTCCATTAGTGTCTCTTTATCCATATCTCTTCTTACCCAAATCCTTTCTCCTTTTAAGTTCTTCCCATTGAGGATAATTTTGTTCGCCTTCAGAGCCGAAATCAACTTTAATAGGTCGTTTTCCTTTGACTCTCCCCAGCCTATAGATTTCATCAATATATTCTTCTTTACAATTTATCGTTATATGATTATTTATTATATCCAACACTTTACTCGTTAGATCATTCAAATCCTCCTTTTCATTCTCAGGAATGCCGTATATGAAAATATCTTTCCTCTTTGCGTCCTGAATAGACATTTTCTGTTGCCACTTTAATTTATCCATTTCTCCTTCAATCACCTTCATTTTCGTCTTCAGGAATTCTATTTCTCTAGAGTTTTCCACCACTTTTTCTGTCATAATTCTTATCTCTTCTTTTATACAGTCTTTCATTTCTGTCATATAACTTCTCAACTCGCGAATTAGCTCCCTCGTTTGCTCAATCTGGCAAGCATCTCTGACTATTTCCCTAATATTTTCTATGTCCTCCCAGCTCAATGATCCCGTTGGTCCAGGGCTCACTTCTATTTATTTATTTATTTTATTTATTTATTGACTTGTGGCGTGGCTCAGGCTATGAAGCCTGCTGTTATGCCAAACCATCTCATATGTACTACATTGTACAAACTACAGAGTATTAGGATTTCTAGTTACATATAATTAATTATAAAATTAAACTTAAATAATAGTTATAAACAAAAGGAAAATTTCTGAGAGTCACTTTAAAAAAACATTAAATACTAATTTCTTAAGTCTATGTACCATTTATAACATGTTTTTTTAAATACATTTCTACTATGTATGTCTCTAATTACAGCCGGAAGGGAATTCCAAGAGCGTATGGTTGCAGGTATGAATGAGTTGCCGTACCCGGTCGTACGGTAAATTGGGAAGCTCAGAAGGGAAGAGGTTTCTGACCTTGTAGGTATACTGTTTGGAGATGACAAGTATTTAAGATCCATTCTCAGATAACTTGGTGTGTCTGTACGGAGAATGTTGTGAACAAGCGAAACAGAGTGAAGGTTTCTTCTCTCCGCCAAATATAACCACGACAGCTGTTCAAGACAAGGTGATATATGACAATACCTGGGCATATTTAATACAAAACGGATGCATGTATTATAAGCCCGCTGAAGTTTAGCGTTAAGTGTGGTGTTTAGGTTGTTGTATATTACGTCACCATAATCGAAGATGGGTAGAATTAAGCTTTGAACAAGTAACTTTCTCGTATTTAGAGGAAGGAGATCCCGTAAACGTTTAAGAGAGTGCAAAGAAAAGAATACTCGTTGGCATATTTTCGTCGTGTGCTCCGTCCAGTTTAAGTACTTATCAAAAATGAGGCCAAGGTTTTTTACTGTTTCGTTTATTTGTATTGGTGTTGCGTGGAATAGGATTGGGGGAATTTTAACACTTTTCAGTTTGGTATGATTACTTTTGGATCCAATTATGACTGCTTGCGATTTGAATGGATTGACTTTAAGAGAATTATTTTTAGTCCAGTCTTTTATATTTTCCAGGTGATCGTTTAGTTTGTCAATGTCTAGTTGGATGTCTTTCGGGTTTGTTTGTATATAAAGTTGAATATCGTCTGCGAAGAAATGGTATTTACAAGTTTTTATATGTTCTGGTAGGTCATTTAAGTACAGTGAAAATAGCAGTGGCGCTAGAACACTGCCCTGAACTACGCCAACTTCAGTTTGTTGCCAGTGTGACACTTTCGTACCTGCTGAAACACACTGCTGCCGCCCAATTAAATAAGAGTGCAGCCACGTCAGTGCGCTTGAAGAAAATTTTTGTGCTTTTAGCTTAGCTAATAATATTTCTCTGTCCACACAGTCAAATGCTTTACTTAGGTCTAAAAGTACAAGGACAGTCATTTGTCCGTTGTCCATGCCTGCTTGAATGTCATTTGTAACTTCTACGCCTGCTATTATCAGTAGAATTGCCACTACTGCTGCCACCATCATAGTTCCCTCGAGCCCAGATTTTCGTAGGTGCACCTTATCACTTGGAGTACACACACACTTCACTCCCCCGTGCCATCGACCTATGGCCGCGCGATTTTGCTCTACAGCAATATTCATACTTCTCACTCAGCACTCACTGAAAAATACAACCTCTCGCTTCGCTAGCTCGATTACAACTGCGAGCTATCCTATACGGGAACATATCAAAAGTAACAGAGGTAGCATTTATAGTTGTTGGGGAGTATTGTACTACTTCATACGAGACGGTATAGTGGGGAAAGACTGCACTCCTTTTGAAATTTGTTTGTAGTGCTGATACGTATTGAAATGCACCTATTAGAACAGGAGTTCGTTTATCTCACATATTAGAAGAGGTGTAACATACATACAGTAGTTGCCGTTTCGGGACAATAGAATTATATAGCCTACTTTTATAAAACGTCAGAGTAGGTACTATGAAGCAAGGTATTGTCGGCGAATACGGAGGGGTGGCTCCCCCGTTTCAACTTACAAAGTATTCGTCGGTGTAGATGGTAATGCACCAAAACATATACGAAGAGCTTGATGTTGAATAGAGTTTAGTGTGTTAACTGCTGAGGGACTGGCAAGATCAATGATATGTGCGCAATCATTTAGGCGTGCACGTGTTGTAGCGCAGTACACTGACTTGGCTGCGGTGTGATCTGCCCCCAGGAACGTCGAATAATAGCTTTGAGCAGTTTTATATAAGTAGCAGCCGTACTTCTGAGATAATATACATGGCGAGAAAAATTTAATTTGTTATCTAGGATGATACCAAGATATTTATGTTGTGTATTTATCAGTATTTCATACGAGGCAAATGTTAGAGGTTCTGAGTTGTAGATATGTTTATGAGTAAAAATGAGTGCAGAACATTTAGATGGAGATAGGGATAAGCCACGGGAACACAGCCAATTCTGCACTTTGATCAATGACTGAAGGAATCGTAACTATATCTCCATTAATGCAGATTCCGGGGACTGAGGGCACATTCTGTACTCCGACAATACGGCGGAGTTTTTTCCACACTTGTGATGGCGGAGTATGTGTCGTAATTGAAGACAAATATTTTCCCACATAGCTTTCTTATTTTCTCGAAGCAACAAACGGGCCTTTGCGCGCAGACTCTTAAATGTGATATGAATGGCCATCGTAGGATTCCAACGATAATGCTTAAAAGCCCGTCGGCGATCACGCATGGCTGCTGCAATTTCGTTGGTCCACCATGCGACCTGTTTCCGGCGAGGAATACCGGACAAGGAAGGAATTGTTTCCTCTGCATCAGCTAGAATTCCAGTAGTAATGGAAGAAACATGGTTGTCAACAGACTCCAGCATATCATCGTCGGCCATCACTCCGTGTTTGGAAAATTGTGGTCAATTTGCCCACCACAGTTACCAGCGCTTGGGTACTTCGGACTGTCTTTGATTCAAGAGAGAGAGAAAAATCTGAAAGTGGTCACTATCACAGAGGTCATCGTGTACTTGCCACCGAAGCTGGGGAACTAGCACACGGCTGTACAAAAAAACATCCAGGTGTGAGAATGTGCCATGTGCAGTGCTCAATTGTGTCGGTTCCCCTGTGTTTAGCACGCAAAGATCGAACAGGTTGATCAATCGCTCGAGCATCCTCCCCCTAGGACAGGAAGACGAAGAACCCCAGAGTGTATTACGGGCGTTCACGTCCCCAAGCATGAGGAAAGGGGGAGGTAACTGAGCGATCGAATCTTGTAGCGCATGTATTTCAAGATAATAATCCGGTAGAATGTACACGTTGCACACCGTTGTCATTACTAGCAACGGAGCGCGAAATGCAACTGCATCTAGCTGAGTATGGAGCGGAACACCGTCGCTGAAGATGTCGGAGCGAACTAGGGTACAAACGCCCCCAGTCGACGCACCATCCACAGCTACTTTGTCTTTAGAATAAAGACGATATCCTCTCATAGACGTGTCGTGTCCAGGTCTCAAACGAGATTCCTGTAGACAGACTATGGAGGCCGCAGAGACGGATATCAATTGACGTAACTCAGCTAGGCGACGGTGATAACTATTGCAGTTCCACAGCAATAGTGTCATTGTGTGGTTAGGTATTGCAACGAAATTAGGACAATTGATTGCCCTTCGTTCGGTTCACTACCTGCCAGTTTCCGTCGTTCTTATCGGCATTGCCGCCATCGTCCACGACTATGAGTGGTTCAGTCTCCATAGTCTCCTTAGAAGAGCGAGACGCGGTGGCTGGGCACTCTGCAGACGGTGATCTAATTGATCGTGAGCGGTGGACCTTCTTCTGTCATATCCTAAGGATATGGCAAGCTGGGGACTGGAAAGAGTTCTAAAATGCACTATACTCTACAATGATAAAACCAAGTTAAGGTGGCTTAATTCCAAGAATTAATATATTAAATTGCCCAAATAAATTCACTGTACAATTATATACAATTATATACAACTCTTGAATGTTACTTTGATCTTGAGTTTAGGGAACTACCTATTTTACTCAACAATCTCGTCTAGCTAAGAAGTCCTTGGTTCCCTAATTAGTTCACTTATTACCAGATAATACTTATCTTCCTAGACGATGAAGTCTTCCACGACGCCTTCTCTCTTGAAGCCTGAGTTTCACTTTCACAATTTATCACACGCAGGTATCTGGTCCCTTCACAATACCCAAGAGATGCAGTTCTGAAAAGTCTTTGTGTTACTGTCCTTGTGACTCCCTAGTGTTGACCTCACGGCGTATACTGGAACCTGCCGCTCCGTAGTTACCTCTTCCCAACTATGTGGTCCAAATATCGTACAGTTCGTTTCCCTGCTCGACTCAATGGTGGGCTCCTCTGAGCCTCCAGAATTATGATTTCCCTTGAGTTCCTCCGAGTAGTTGAGTGACTATTAACTGGGCTCCTCCAGAGACCTTCACCCGTAATAATGAACAGTCAGTAGCTTTTACCACTCTCCCTTTAATTTAAGTCCTTTCTAGCGGTAAAGCTTAAATGTTTCAATTGCCGATCAATATACCTGTACGTTTCCCTGGTCGCATATATACTTAACGACTTCCCGTTTGATTTAGCTGAATTATAAGTTTACTGGTGTGTTCCTTTACCCTAACACTCTATTACTGGAGTGTTTAAACTTATTGGCACAACGCCTACAATCCCTATTACCAATGCTGGTAATTCTGAGTTGAACTTTTCTAAAGTTCTATTCGCGACCTGATTGGCTTATTGTCCCCACCAGACTTCCAGCTTAACTTCCCAACTACCTCTTCTGACTGTGAGCTATGAACTCCCTGATTGCCTCTCTGTGCTCTCCCTTAAGTTAATTCTGTATTTCGCTGTTGCTATGCTCAGACGAAATTTGAACCCTGTATACTTCTGATTTGTCTTATTCTCATTGGCTGGCAGCATCCTTTCCCCGAGGGAATTCTCAACCTTCTCAATTGTTCCAGAAGGTCGAACCTCGGAATTTTCCCTGTACTACGTGCGGTTCAAGCTGTGCTCCGTCATTCCCTTGACCATTTACATACTGTGATAAGGAACGACCAATATCCTGTGTTTGTTCAAATATTTCACCACTGCCTGAAAGCTTCTACTGCTCAGAACTGCATCTCCTTAATAATTCCCAATGTATATTTCAATCTCATTTTCTTACACATATAATTATTTCCTCTTGATGCCCTAAGTTCTATTTCATTTTCTGACTCAAGATTTCTTATCTCTACTTTTATTTCTGCATTGTGAGGTTGCGGTTCGAATATATTTTCGAACCGCTTGCTCACGAATTATGACATGCGGGAGTGCCTAATCAGCGATACGACACTTCCTGGGAGAACTTGAAAGCTAGACTGATTCAGTTATTAAGAAGTAAAGCCTTGAAGCTCCTCTTAGATGAATCCACAAACAGTCACCAATCTTCTGGCTTGTTATCACTCCCCAGCTGTTCTATCAGTCCTGGAATGTCACAGCAGGTCAGATCATCTTCCTTTTTGAAATACTTCCTGAACTCCTTACCTCTATACCAGGGGCGGTTATTACATGGAATGAAGGAAATGAGTCATTCCCTTAAAAATGATTACACAAAGAAAATAATATACTTAAGCATGTTATTGGAGCCAGTGTTTATTTTAAATGTTGTGTCTTTTCATTTAATGTACAATAAACTTTGAAATGAAATGACGTATGGCTTTTAGTGCCGGGAGTGTCCAAGGACAAATTAAGTTCGCCAGGTGCAGGTCTTTTGATTTGTCCTCCGTGGGCAACCTGCGAGTCGTAATGAGGGTGACATGATGATGAAGACGATACATACACCCAGCCCCAAGACCATCGGAATTAAACAACCATAGTTTACATTCCCGACCCTGCCGAGAATCGAACCCGAGACCCCTTTTAAATCAATACTGATCTGCATTTAGGGCAGTCGCCCAGGTGGCAGATTCCCTATCTGTTGCTTTCCTAGCCTTTTCCGAAATGATTTCAAAGAAATTGAAAATTTATTGAACATCTCCCTTGGTAAGTTATTCCAATCCCTAACTCCCCTTCCTATAAATGAATATTTGTCCCAGTTTGTCCTCTTGAATTCCAACTTTATCTTCATATTGTGATCTTTCCTACTTTTATAGACGCCATTCAAACCTATTCGTCTACTAATGACATTCCCGCTACAATCACATCTCTTTCCATGTCGTTTCCCACAAATCTGACTATCCTATAAAATAATTCCGAATCCGCGTTAGTGCTACCCTTTCCCGATCTGTACACTCCAAATATATCAAGTTGCCTATTATCTTTAGAAATGAGCCTTACACCTAGAATTTCATGTGTCTCATCTTTAACTTTTTCGTAGCTTACAAATTCTTCTTTCACCAGAATGAAAACTCCCCCTCCCACCTTTCCTATCCTATCTCTACGATACACACTCCAGTGCCGTGAGAAAATTTCTGCATCCATTATATCATTTCTCAGCCATGATTCAACTCCTATTACAATATCTGGTAAATATATATCTATTAAATTACTTAATTCTATTCCTTTCTTTACAATACTTCTACAGTTCAACACTAACAATTTTATGTCATCCCTACTTGATTTCCAGTTCCCTGTTCCCTTATCACCGCTCCCTAGGCCATCCCGTTTCCCTGAATGTACCTCCGTATTACCCTTCCAAACAAATTTCCTAACTTATACGTACCACTGCGGTTTAAATGAAGGACATCCGAGCGCAGATCCCTATCTCCTACCCACCCATTAGGATCTAGAAATTTCACTCCCAGTTTCCCACATACCCACTCCATAGTCTCATTTAAATCCCCAATCACCCTCCAGTCAGTATCCCTCCTACACAGTATTCCACTAATAACAATCTCCGCTTTCTTAAACTTCACCCGTGCTTCATTTACCAGATCCCACACATCTCCAGCTACACTGACTGACAGAGCAAATGCAACACCAAGAAGGAGTGGTCAGAACTTTATGCCAATTGCAGGGTAGACTGACGTCACTGAGGTATGCTCATGATGTGAAATGCGCCGCTGTGCTGCGCACGTAGCGAACGATAAATGGGACACGGCGTTGGCGAATGGCCCACTTCGTACCGTGATTTCTCAGCCGACAGTCATTGTAGAACGTTTTGTCGTGTGCCACATGGCACGTGTATAGCTAAGAATGCCAGGCCGTCGTCAACGGAGGCATTTCCAGCAGACAGACGACTTTACGAGGGGTATGGTGATCGGGCTGAGAAGGGCAGGTTGGTCGCTTCGTCAAATCGCAGCCGATACCCATAGGGATGTGTCCACGGTGCAGCGCCTGTGGCGAAGATGGTTGGCGCAGGGACATGTGGCACGTGCGAGGGGTCCAGGCGCAGCCCGAGTGACGTCAGCACGCGAGGATCGGCGCATCCGCCACCAAGCTGTGGCAGCCCCGCACGCCACGTCAACCGCCATTCTTCAGCATGTGCAAGACACCCTGGCTGTTCCAATATCGACCAGAACAAATTCCCGTCGATTGGTTGAAGGAGGCCTTCACTCCCGGCGTCCGCTCAGAAGACTACCATTGACTCCACAGCATAGACGTGCACGCCTGGCATGCTGCCGGGCTAGAGCGACTTGGATGAGGGAATGGCGGAACGTCGTGTTCTCCGATGAGTCACGCTTCTGTTCTGTCAGTGATAGTCACCGCAGACGAGTGTGGCGTCGGCGTGGAGAAAGGTCAAATCCGGCAGTAACTGTGGAGCGCCCTACCGCTAGACAACGCGGCATCATGGTTTGGGGCGCTATTGCGTATGATTCCACGTCACCTCTAGTGCGTATTCAAGGCACGTTAAATGCCCACCGCTACGTGCAGCATGTGCTGCGGCCGGTGGCACTCCCGTACCTTCAGGGGCTGCCCAATGCTCTGTTTCAGCAGGATAATGCCCGCCCACACACTGCTCGCATCTCCCAACAGGCTCTACGAGGTGTACAGATGCTTCCGTGGCCAGCGTACTCTCCGGATCTCTCACCAATCGAACACGTGTGGTATCTCATTGGACGCCGTTTGCAAACTCTGCCCCAGCCTCGTACGGACGACCAACTGTGGCAAATGGTTGACAGAGAATGGAGAACCATCCCTCAGGACACCATCCGCACTCTTATTGACTCTGTACCTCGACGTGTTTCTGCGTGCATCGCCGCTCGCGGTGGTCCTACATTCTACTGAGTCGATGCCGTGCGCATTGTGTAACCTGCATATCGGTTTGAAATAAACATCAATTATTCGTCCGTGCCGTCTCTGTTTTGTCCCCAACTTTCATCCCTTTCGAACCACTCCTCCTTGGTGTTAGCATTGTCACTGTCAGTCAGTGTATGTTGGTACTTATATCAGCTTGCCTTACGTTGTTGGTACCAACGTGAAACACTACCACCTTCTCCTTCCCCTCCTTCCTCTCTTCTACTTTCCTCAACATCTGCCTCAACCTAATTCCTGGATAACATTCTACCCTGGTTCCCTTTCCTCCACACACTTTCCCCACGTGTCTAACGATGGAATCTCCCATGACCAGAGCCTCAACCCTACCCACCTCATTTGATCCCCTCCCCTCCTGGTCAGCCCTATCTTTCCTGATAGCTGCAGAAGCTACTTCCTCCTCCCTTTTCTCCTTCCCATGACCCTGTTCACCTGTCTTTTCCTATCCTCTACTCTACATTTCCCTTTCCTACCTTTTCCCTTCCTCCTACCTCCACGCATCTCAGCAACAGCTCCCTTTCCCTCATCTTCCCTCTGTTGTTCTATCTGGAGTGACTCGTACCGATTTCGCACAGACACCTGTCCTGAATTCTGATCCTGAATAGAGCCCTTGGCCTGCAATCTCCTTCTCCTTAGAACATTAGTCCACCTGTCTTCTACAACTCCTCCCTTTCCTTCCCCTCCCTCTTGTACACCTACTGTTACCTGTACATTGTTTGAGGGAGTCCTATCTTCCTTCCTGTCTTCTGTGAGAATCCTAATTATCTCCCTCAAACTTTCCAACTCCTCCCTCATACCCCTCAATGCCTCACCACACCCACAATAAGTACACTCGCGCTCCTTAGCCATTCTTTACGGGGGGAAAATTTTAAATAAAAAATAAAATAACTTATTTGCAAAAAATAAATGAACGGAGGGATATATTGTCTGGGATAGTACACAACAATAAGGTAATTAATATACGACTACACTACAATACTACTTAGTCGTGCTCTATATTTTTATCCTACAACCCCTAACAGGATAAAAGCTGCTGTTAATTACTGAATATCGAAAGTAATACACAAGAACTACACAATTCCAAACTGCAATTAAGCCTATCCTAATTTCAACAATATTTTAGTAAGAGTTTCTACGGATACCTCTACTACACCAGTACTACACAAATATTTTACAATAATAAGCACACTAAATTCTAATAGGATATTACTCGTATACTACTGTACAGTACAGTACACTACAGTAATTTTTAAACTACTTTCAGACGTATCCTAATTACGATACCGGTACCGTACCGTATGTCACTACTAAGCACAACAGAAATGAAATTTGCAAGAACTACTGTACTCAAAGATTACCAATGAAGCTAAATGCTTAGACAAATTATTATTAGTATTACGGTCTAATTGACATAACCTGTTCCAATCACATTTGTGCGATCTAACACTATTATTTTCTTCTTTATGAATAATACTGCACACTGCAATATACTTTTGTATTAATATTCGCCTAGTTCATTTCGAATCTAGAAGATTGTGTCAGAAGTTACCACTCACCTCGACCAGCACTAATCTTCACTGAAGTTCACCGGCAAGCTACCGTGTAACTTACACGTCTCAACTCAAATGAGTGATTACAATACTGACAGGAACTGTCCTTACCACGGTTTCTGCAGCCCCTTTTGGGCATTTCCTCCGCCACGCCTCTAACTACCCTGGAGAAGGGGAGGCGGACGAATATCTCTATCACTTCTAGGAGCATTATTTAAATGTCCGTCACTTAGTTACCTATTAAATCATCTGCGGTGTCTCCATAAATTGGTACGGTTCCATTCCTTCACTTAATTATGGAAAACGATCATACACTTCTCTCGAATTTCGTAAGCGTCATTGGCATTATGTTTATAGGCAGATATATGCAAGTTTAGCGCAATGTGGGTGTGCTCTTCGGACTAGTCCATTCTGCTATACTTACGTCGTAGTTGCTGATTATTAATTAATTACAAGACAATTCATCACCAAAATAACCACAAAAATTTTAAATATTTTATCCGAGATGCGGGCACACCATTTCACCTCTAAGTTAGCTCACGCCCTTGAAAAGAGTGGCAAATAGTTTCATCTGGTCATGCCAGTTATTTCTCATAAATTCTGTGATTGGCTGAATTCTTCCTGAGGCTGTAGTGACAAGGACTGATCCGCCTCTCTTAAAGGGTGTCTGGCACACTCCTTCTCATGTTTGCCGGACCTTGTCTTACCCTGTACGTAACGGATATGCGTAGGCCTATGGTTAGATGGATGCAAGATGGCGCCAACTGCTGCTGTTGTGTAGAACGCCTCTCCAGTAAATCTCGTTAATTAGCAAGATTAACAGCCAACAAGTGCCATTTGTGACTTTCTCAGTGTAACTAAACTGTCATTGACCTGAAGCATCTTTCAGTATGTCCGCTAAAGAAGCTATTCGTCGTGTAGCGTCTATTGAAGATGTTATGAAGGACTTCCAAGGCCGCTTGGAACACGTCACGAGCTGCACCTGCCGCGCGGATGAGCTGCAGCGGCTAAAGGCTGAGTTCTCTCAGTTCCAAGAAAAGGTGTCTAGTGAGCTGAAAGACATAACAAAAAACTGGAATTTACTGAACAGCGCCTCGAACAACAGGCCGAACTGCTTGATGAAGCTTAACAGTACAGCCGGCGGAACTGCTTTGTGCTGCATGGTATTCCAGAGGAGCCGGCAGAGAACGTTTATGATAAAGTTATCAACACTATGAAGGGCAAGTTAAATGTAGATATAACCACGTCTGATATAGATCGTTGCCATCGTTTAGGGGTGCTAAAACGAACCACAGCTCAGGTTGTTGCTTCGGGTAAGCGCCCTATAATTATAAAATTCGTACGTTATCATGACCGGGACAGAGTTTCGAGGGCCAAGCGGCTGTTAAAAGGAACTGGCCTTCTACTGACTGAATCCCTGACAGTTATCAGAAAAACTATTCTAAACAGGGCACGTGATCACTTCGGACTCCGACGGGTGTGGACACAGGACGGCCGCATTGTTGTTTTGAAAGACAATGGACACAAAATGTTTGTTAGAAGCATGGCACAATTAATAAGCCTTATGTGAGCGATGAGATTGACTAGGAAAAACAATGAGTGATATAATAGCGTATAATGTTTGTGTATTTGAATGTGATTGTGTGTGCGAGAGTGATTGTGTAAATATTTCTGGAGGTGCTTATGAAACAACTAGGGTGAGTAGTTTGAATTTTTCTGTTGACAATGGCTAACGTAAATGAGTCAATTATTTATACCGAACAGCATGTCCGTGATGTCATTGACCCTATCCCTCTTCATTGTCGTCCGCCTTCACCCTTACCTTCCCCTTCACCAGCCGTGGCAGGAGGCATTCTTAAGGAAAGGTTAGCTCCCCACCAACAATATTTTCAGTGTTGTCATATCAATGCACAATCGCTTCTTTGTCACTTCGACGAAATACAGGCTCTGTTTAGTAACAGTAACTTGCATTGCATTTGTGTAACAGGGACATGGTTACAGCAGTCACTCAAATCTGAACTCGTAAAGCTGAATAACATGACGTTACATCGCCTAGATCGTTTAAATCGTGCAGGGGGCGGTTGCGCTATATATTGCCGTAGCGACTTAAAAAGTAAAATAATTATGACCTCAGATCCTAAGACTCCATTTCGACCTGAATTCATGTTTGTTGAACTCTTGGTTAATAATCAAAAACTACTGATCGGAGTGGTATACAAGGCGCCGGACATACGACATATATCTGACCTAGAAGTGGCATTATCGAAGTTAACTCCGCTGTACGAAAACATAATCATTCTTGGTGACTTCAATACTAATCTCCTAGTTACAAGTAACGAATCAACATACTTACAAAACTTATTCCATGGCATGGATTACAATATACTGACACTAGACGCGACTAACCATGTTCACAGAATAAGCCACACGTCTCACACACTGATTGACCTTATTATAACAAACAATCCGCAGAAAATGGTAAAACATGGACAGCTTGCTGTACCAGATATTTCGACCCACGATCTCATATACTTATGTTACTCTGTCAAGGCACCAAAGTACAAAACCAGGTACATAATGCGAAGGGACTTCAAGCATTTAATACTGAGATAATACGAAATGAAGCATATCAATTGCCGTGGAATGACATTCTACTGACTAATGACATTGATGATAAGGTTGACAGACTGAACTCTTTAATATTAGGACTGTATGACAAACACGCTCCGAAGATGCAAATTCGAGTTTCTCACCCTTCGTCTCCTTGGCTAACAAATGAAATTAAGTCGGTCATGGCAAATCGTGATGCTTGCTATAGGCGATTTAGGCGAACTGAAAGCACTAGTGATTTCGAAAATTACCGTATTCTTCGAAATCAAGTTAAGAAATTAATTCGTAACAGCAAGTATAAATATATGCAAGAGATAACAAACAGACGAAATTCAGCACTAATATGGAAACATTTGCATCAGATGGGTATAGGTCGCAGCCTGACCATGCAGACACCCAGTATACCACTTGATGATCTAAATTCTCATTTTACGAAAGCAGCATACACTAATAATAATATTACTGACAATAATGACTATGATGCTAACTATACTAATAATGATAATAATAATAATAATAATAGTAATAATAATCATCATCATCGACCAGATGGACAAAGTCCTCGACACCGACCTGTAAAACACTGGATGGACTGTCTGATGGAGGACATGAGAGCTGCAAATGTTCATCCTGCGACGAAGAAATGTGAGAAGGCGGACCCCACGTAAGGTGGAAAGAATACCATGAAGAAGAGAACAAAGTAGAGAAATCGGCTACTTCTACCGGTTTTGATCCAGTGGTGCAAACTCGACCACTCATCAAGAAAATTACCGGGATGGGTAAGAAAATCTCAACTATCGTCGAGGAAGAGGAACATGCTGGCTGGGGAGGCTTGTCATGCGCCTTCAATGCGATGATTAATGAATGCATGGAGTATCACAGGAATGAAAGGGACATGGGAAAACCAGAGAGTCTGATGAAAGCCCGTCCGAACTCCGCTTTATCCAGCACAAATTTTACTCGCAGTTACCAGGTTAGACTTCAGGACAAGCATTATAGACCAATGTCTAACAGTTTTAGAAATGAAGGAGCCACAGAGTATAATGAAAATAAATGTGAAATTTGAAAAATCAAATCATAGCTCATAATAAATTTAAGTAACTTAACGCCTTACTTGGGCGATAAATAGTAGGCTTATTTTGATCTTCTTTAGTACTATTACATGGAATTGCTACTGTTGAGCCACAAAATTATAACATATAAAACAAAAGTAATATATTGGAAGGTAGGAATTTCCTTCCAATATGAAAATCTATTAAAGAATTCCGGATGGTTTCAAAATGTTTAAACAATTCTTCACAGCATTCTTTAAACTTTTTTATTTACAGGAAACAGACATATTTAATCTATGTTCTATATACAAAATCTTGAGTCGTATTAGCCATTTAGTGTGCCGAGCGTAAGAACATAATAAAAATCGTAATGGAAAGAAGTAATAAAAGCAGGTGAGCTGTGCCTGGTTAGCTTGTGTGGGGGTTTGACCCTGAACTGAGTAGGGGCTAAATGTAACCATGCATAGGACACTGGGGTGGGGGACTTCAACTCCGACACAGCGCGTCCCATTTGGCGGATAGGGGAAATTCCTGTAGATATGCTGGACAGGTGTGAATAAGGCAATGCCAAATAACCACCCGTGGATCAACTGTGGTCAAGAGAAAAATGTTCAACGGTCTCAAAGGCCGAAGAAGAATCTCATTTCTCAACGGCTGGGAGGGCGGAAGAACCTAGTGGAGTCAACCACGAAAAAACATCATTTTAGCCTAACAATCTGATCTAACTTCGGAATGTTATTCCTACCCTTGAAACACACAATTTTAACGGCAGAATGGAAAAGCCGCTGAAAGAAAGCACTACCCCAGGAGAAGAGAAACCCACCATTACGTTATGCAGTGCATCGGGACCTAGGGTTCTGGGGAGTCACAACCCCTGCAATAAGGATGAGTTGGAGCATCCTTGGAATCCATCCAGACTTACTGTAAGTTTAAACAGAACTTTTTGCAGACACTTTGTATGTAAATTCTTTGTTGAAGGTTGGTAAACAGAAGAAATTAGAAGTACTTCTAAATATACATGAAATTCAAATCTTAGCAGTACAAGAGACAAGATTTTTGGAATAAATTTGTGACAGAAACAAAAGATTATCGAATCTTTAAAGGTAAACCTGCGATTAAAATTGTTCCGAGGTATCTGTGGAACAGCAGATGTGAAAGAAGGTGCGGGCTGGAATGGGTCTAACTACAAGTCCGAAAGATGAATTAAAAATTAAATAAAGGTTATATTTTCAATAGACAACAAAATTTAACAAATGTTTACATAGAATTTGAAAACTTAACGAGTACAACAAGTCAATAGCTATCCAATAATCAGGTACAAGATCAGAAAAGCAAGGATTTAGAGACAAATTAATGATCTGAGCTTCAAGCCCCACCTTTTACAATCTCTGAGCTCTCAGCTCACAACCACAAATTACCAAAGGGCAGAAAATCCCTAATTGCATGGAGCCCTTGCTCCCACCTCGTAATGTCAAGCCTCCTAGAGGCGCCTTTCAAAATACCAGAAAGAGCTGACCCGCTCTCCATCGTCCAAGCCTATTAAAGGCAATAACAGACTATTACACTTAAATGCTATCAAGGCACAACTTACAATGGAACAGGGGTATCTCGTGCCCAATCTACTGGCCCTTCGCAGGAAGGAAAACAAAACGGGTTAAGTTAATGGCCCAAAATACAAAGCAGAATGGAGGCGAGTAGTTTCACTCCTACATGAAAGCTTGTTAAAATCTAAGCGGTGCTAGGCCGATTCAACAGGGACTATTCCCACACTAGGGAGGTGACTCGTATAAGAAAATGTTAATACATTAGGAAAGAGAAGAAAATCGGTTATGAAAACGTAGTCACCTCAGATCAAAATGCAAGGGAGCTCGAGAGGGTAAAGCACTCTCTATCCCCGATTTACAGTTAAAGTAACATGAACATTTTACATCGAAATGGTATAGGTAACATTAAAGCGGTTTCGGACCTTCCCCGAGGATAAAACTGCTGAGATAGCAAGAAATTAAAGATGTTAAACGGCCATTACTTTTTGAAGGGCTGCTGACTGATGAAAGAGGCGCTTCCCGCCTCCTGCTATTCTTCCATACACTAAGCTAGATGTTGTACGAGTGGCCGAGAGACAAGAAAATCAGCAGTTTTTATACCCTCGTGGAAGATTCGAGACCTTTCATGAATAATTATGACACACCCACAGACGTTTATTGGTCGTCTAAAAGTTACAAGTCAAAAATGAAGAAGAAGCCTGTGATTGGAGGGAATTACGGATAGGGTGAATTCAAAACAGGCGGAAAGAAAGGATTAATATTGCCAACCCACCAACGAAAGAACGAAATTTAGTAGAAACAACAACTTATGAATACAAAATATCTTCAAGAAAAGTTCCTTCACTTCGCACCATGGTGCATGATCATAGTTTTTGGTAGAGACATCTGTGAGTGAATGTCCACACTTCTTGACAATTAGTAAACAGAAACAATTCGAAATTAACACAGTGACATCTTCAGATAAACGGTTGAATTAATTCAGATTTAAAGTTCAGAGTTTCAGCTGTAGAGGAGTACTTTAAGGCGGAAAGTTCCAATGTGCGGCGTATAGGTGTACCAACCGGTACAGACCTCCACCCCCCCCTCCAAGTCCTTCCAAGGGGAGACAGAGAAGAATGTTGAATAAAATTATTCTTCAAAACAAAAGTCCAAGTAATGTTTAACCCAACTTGTAGAAAATTTTGCTTCCCTGGTGATAGATTTGTTGAAGTACATGGAAGAAACATTAATAGATGAAACAGTTACTTAATGTTGAATTAAAGAAGAATTTTGAAGAAAGAAAAAAATGTTTTTCAAAGTCCATTTGGTGGATGACTAGATAAATTCCAGACATAGAGTGTCTTTCTTGTTCTATGCTGCCATGTACATGTTGCTAATTTTGACGGCCAGACCAGTCGCCGCATCCAAAGTCCAGTCGAGGTCGCCCGGACCCCTCAAGTACCCAGACATACCTCTCTCCCGCACTATGAGAGGGGTAGTCGTGGTGAAGGGCTCCGCAGATGTGAAGTTTGTTTACAGTCCCCATATAAGCTTGCGGTTGGTGCGCCGCACTTCAGCCTGTGCCGGGAGATAGACTCCGGCGCGCCGTACACAAAAGGTCATCACGGTAGTGGATTGGGCCCTTACCCCACCACTGTGGCGGTAAGGCGCCGAAGGGCTGTGGGGCGCTGAAACAATGAAATCTCGGCGGCAGAATTGCTGTTGAAACTAGTCCTTTAGGGTACTATCTTGGAGGAAAGGCTGAGGGGCCAGCGACGTAGAAAATTTGGTATGATTTAGCAGGAGACGGGAGCATGTTAATGGCCGCAAGGAAGAGACAGCAGAGTCACCCTAGGAGAAGGTTTTACATATTTATACCGAGCATATGAGAAAACAAAGGGCAGAAGGCCTAATATTAATAGAAGATATAACCTTTACACCATTTCAAGACCCCGATGGCAAGTTAACAATTACATTACAACGGTTTCACCTGAGACAGGTGAACCCTATAAAGATCCTCTCGGTGGCTGGATTGCTCACTAATAATGTCACCGGGGTTAAGAAATCCAAAACGGTGCACGGCCCGTGAAATCTGGGGGCAAGCTTGCCCGCGGGAACAAAGTTTTTGACCATAACTTGGTCTCCTACCTTTAAATTGGTGGGCCTCCATCCATTATCATATCTTTCCCTAACCTTTTCATGAGAAATTTTAAGGTTGGCCTTAGCCTTCTTCCATAGATCTCTAATATTATCGGAATCTATTGTCTTAGGTAGAATATCGCTAAGAGACCAAAGATTAGAGAGCGGCGTGTTGGATACAAACTTAAACATCAAGGAAGCTGGAGTAAACTTATGAGATTCATGAACCGCCGAATTCAAAGCGAAAGCTAACCAATGCAAGGACGTGTCCCACCTAGAATGATCATAATGATGACAGGCAATAAGAGCCGACCTCAGATTACGATTGACCCGTTCAGCAAAAGATGGTTGAGGATAGTACACCGATGTAGTCACATGAGAGATGGACAGATCGAAACAGAATTTCCGAAAGAGATTAGAGGTAAAAGCTTTAGCATTATCAGAAACAATATATTGATACGGACCAAAAGAAGCGAATATGGAATTCAAACACGAAATGGTGGACTGAGCGGTAGCCAGCTTAGTCGGAAATAACCAGGAAAATCTTGTGAAACCATCTACACACACAAAAATGAATTTGTTGGCGTTCCCCTTAGATTGGGGGAAGGGTCCTACGTAGTCGATGTAAAGACATTCCATGGGGCGCAACGCTTGGTGAGAAGACAATAAACCTAGCTTAGTGGACATGGTAGGTTTACTCAGCCAAAACGTTTTACAAGATTTTACCAATTCACGAATTTCACCGTCCATACCTTTCAAGATAAACATTTCTCGGATCTTTCCTCGAGTTTTGAAGATGCCTAAATGCCCCCCTAATAGGGTTCTCATGATAATACTTGAAGATCATAGGTACAAGAACAGCTGGAACCACAACTTTCATCTTCTTATCATGCCTCGACGGGCAGCATAAAACACCATTCCTCAGCACGTAAGGGACTACATGTTCCCCAGAAGAAAGGGTTTCCATGATCGGGGCCAGCGTCGGATCTTCACGTTGATATTTTTCAATATCCCTAAATAACTTGGGAGCATCCGTTAGAATGGCATTTACACCAGGATATATGGACTCGGGAAGTGAAGAACTGTCTTCTTGTTCACAGGGCTCGACATCATTAGAAAACATACGGCTTAGTCCGTCAGCCATTTAGTTCCTCTTATATGCCTAACATCAAATTGGAAGGCAGAAATTCTGATGGCCCAGCGGGCTATGCGACCAGTACGCCGCGGCCTACCTAAGACCCAACTTAAGGCTTGGTTATCTGTCTCCAAGTCGAACTTGACATGTTCCAGATAGAGGCGGAACTTTTCTAGAGCAAATAAGACTGCCAAACCTTCAAGTTCATAAATGGAATACTTGGCTTCTTGAGCCGATAAAGTCCTAGACGCATAGGCGATGGGTCGCCTCCCTAGTTCAGTCTCTTGAAGAAGGACTGCAGCCACCGCCGACGACGACGCGTGGGTTTGGACGACGAATTTCTTCGAGAAATCATGCATGGCAAGAACAGGGGCATTACACAGAGCTAATTTGAAATCTTCGAAAGCGGCTTGTTGAGAAGCCCCCCACTCAAATTTGACGCCCTTCCTACGAAGTAAGTTCAAGGGCGCCGCTCTATTAGCGAAGTTAAGAACAAATTTCCTGAAGAAATTCACCATGCCAATAAATCTGGCAATTCCTTTGATGTCCTTAGGAGGCTTGAAATCACAGATGGCCTGTGTTCTAGAATGATCTACAGCGACACCATCGGGCGACACAATATGCCCTAGAAATGACATGGAAGGCTTAGCGAAAGCAACCTTGGACAACTTCACCGTTAACCCTGCGTTACGAAGGCGACTCAGGACCTCTTTCAGATGATCTAGATGTTCTTCAAATGTCTCAGAAAATACGACATCATCAAGATAATGGTATAGATACTCAAATTTGATGTCGGAGAAGACCCTGTCTAGCAGTCTCGTAAGTACAGCTGCGCCCATGGGGAGGCCGAAAGGCACGAGGTTGTATTAGTACAAGTTCCAATCCGTGGCAAACGCTGTAAGATGTTTAGATTCTTCAGCCAGACGTATCTGATTATAAGCCTGATTGAGGTCTATGATGGTGAAGAACTTATCTTTTCGAAACCATGAAAAGCAAGAGTGAAGGTCAGGAAGGGGCACAGATTGTAACACCACCTTCCGATTAAGAGCCCTATAATCAATCACAGGCCTTGTGCCGAGTCCCAGAGGAGTCCAAGAGTCTTACTAGCTTCACCTTTGTCTAAAACCAGTAAAGTCCCTTCGTCGCCTTTGCTCTCCAAATCCTGCAAGATCTCTTTGCTGTTGAACCTCCATTTCCTCAAATGCATTCCACCACTCTTGAGAATATTTTGTATTTGCCGCTGTAGCCCGAGCACGTCTTCTAAAATGTCTCCTCCACTTAAGCAGTCATCATATAAAAATCATCGCGAATAGCCTTTGGCTGCTGTTGGAAATTCACTTTCATGAAGAGTAGCCAATTCATTTAGGCATCTCATGGCATGGTTAGGTGCTGATGTTGTTCCATATGTTACTGTATTCAACTGATAGATCCTCACATGGGCTGAAGATTCCTCTATCCACAAAATCTGCTGTAATTCTCGATCTTCAGGATGGATGAGGATTTGCCAAAACATCTTTTCCACATCTGCCTTCATGACGTACTTATGGCTGCGAAATCTAAGTACAATGTGAAAAATATCTCGCTGTAAATTAGGTCCTGTCATGAGCTTGTCATTGAGTGATGTCCCGAGTGATGTTTTTGCCGAGGCATCAAATACCACTCTGACCTTTGTGGTGTCACTATCTGGACGTACCACTGGCTGATGGGGTATGAAGTATGAATTTGGTACATCTTGATTTTGGTTTGTTTCAATACAGCTCATATGCGCTATTTTTCATATTCTGATGAAATCGGCATAAGCTGTCTTGAGTTCGTGGTGTCTGCTTAATCTCTTGACTAATGATTCTAGTCTGTTTATTTCGTGTTTTCGTGATTCTCCACGTACCTACGACATCCGGCTTGATAGGGAGCCTTACGATGAATCTACCTGTTATATCTCTCGAAACGGTGTCCGTGAACTGTCTTTCACATATTCTTTCTTCTGACGTGTAATGTTGAATATCCGGAATTGCTTCTTGTTTCCAAAACTTTTCCCTCTGATCTGATAATTGTTGATTGCTAATTTTCATGCATGTTGTTATTGATCCTTGTTTGTTTTCTAAAACTTCACCGCCTATAATCCAGCCTAATCGGGTGTTTTGCAGAGTTGGTTGTCCTTCAGCTTCATTCTTGGTGGACCTATGACTATTTTCCAATAAAGTCCTGCGCCAATATATCTATGTCTCCAGGCTTTTTGAATGTGGGGTATGCCAAGCAAATGTCCTTTGGAATAATACTTTTTCCTTCTTGATCTCCAACTGTGGCAATCGACCTGTTATAGTTGGCAGAACTAGAAATTCTGCTTCCACCTCAAATCCGTCATTCCTTGAAGCGAGGTGTACTCTCGCAATCCTTTTTGTTTCCACTTTGGAACAATCTACTCCAATGATCTGTGTGTTTGGCTTGACATTCGGTAAATCAAATTTCTTATACAGACCTTCCTTTATTAGATTCGACTGAGATCCCGGGTCCAGTAAGGCCCCTTCATGTCATTCTTTTTCCGTGAATATCTTTCACATCAATTAAAGCTGTTGATAAAAGTATTTGAGATGTTATTCCTTTCACCAAACTCACATTGAGCGAAGCAGGTGAATGCTGAGATTCGACACACAGGTTTATGGCCACTTGATTTTCTTTAATATTTTGTTTCTGTTTGTCATCTTCCTCAGCGTGTAAAAGTTTGTTGTGAAGAAGTCCATATTTCTTGTATTTTGATAATCTGCAATTTCCTGCAACATGTCCTGGTTTCAAACAGTTATGACACTGTCCTTTTTCTCGGAGCAGTTTTCTTCTGTCTTCAACTGATCGCTTAATTAATTCCTCACATTTAAAAATGGGGTGACTTCCACCACACAGATTACAGCTTGCCTGAGTCGTTGTCATAACAACTTTCTTCCTAGGTTGTTTGTCCTTCGGATTTGCTTGCGTGTTCAATGCCTTCGTTTTATTGTGATTTAATAGGATATATGACTGGGAACGTTCAGTTAAAAATTTCAAGAAATCTTCCAACGTTGACATCTTTTCTGAAGTGTTGCCTTTCACCCTTTCCTGCCAGTCTCTTTGCTCAATGAAGTCCAACTGCTTCTTTGCTAGATGAATAACCAATGTATCCCAATATTTTACTGGTTGCTTCATTGCTTTTAATGAAGCCATGTGAGTTTGAATATGAAATTGTAATTGCCTGAGTGATTCAGATTTGTTCTCTTTAAAAACTATAGGAAAATTGAAAAGTTCATCTAGATGTGTCTCGATTATCATCATTTGATTATCATATGTATCTACATGCAAGTTCCAAACACTTGTGTAGTTTTCTTCTGAAATGGTAAAACCTTGAATGACTTTGCGTGCTTCGCCCTGCAGAAGACTGCTCAGATAGTGATATTTTTGAATATTTGTTAGTTGAGTATCATTATGAATGGTTGACTCAAAACTGTTCTTAAAAAGCAACGATTTTGTGAATTCGCCGTTGAATTCCGGTAATTTCTGTATTCTTCTGCTATGATTTTTTTGGAACTTCCTGTTGATGAATGGCGTTGTTTACTGGCGTGCTCATTTGAGCTAGCAAATTGCATTGAACATCCTCTGCTTCATCTATTATCGTTTGCAGCTGTGTAACTACGCGGAAATATATAGATTTAAATAGCTCTCGCTCTCCCTCACATTCCTCTTGAAGCTGTAGTGCAGCTGTTTCATCAGTGATATCTGTTTCCCCTATTTTAATTTGTATTTATTCAAAAGAATTCCATAGCTCTTCACATTTTTTTCTAACCTTCGCTCTGATTTTGACATGTCAGCTGTAAGTTAATCGACTTTATTATTCTTGTTAACGTGCCTTTTACTCGACCACGCGATTGTTTCAATTTCGTTAGTTGCGACATATTGACATTAATGTTATGCTGTGAAAGTTCGAAGGGATTGCGTGAAGGAATCGTGTTGCTGAATTGAGGTTATATGACAAAGGAATTTTAATCTTTAAATTTTTGACAACAGGAGGATCAATGGACTTCAATTATTATTTTATTATTATTATTATTATGTTGATCAGTGCATGTTTACGTTACCAAAACATGAACTAAGGCAAAGAGGCAAGAATCTAAGAGTGCCATATGTATAGCAATGATGGTGTATATGTCAAAGAGACTCACGCTCTCACGGAGATTCTTGCATTGAGCGTTGAGAAGAATGTAAAACTTGAAATCTTGTCTTTACTTCTTTGTATATATGTAACATCGAATCGTACTTGCCTGATTACAGATTTATGCTGGACTCCGTTGAAGTTGTTGTCCTCAGCGGTCTGATTTTCATTATGAACGAGAATGCAATATTCGTGAATATATCCACGAATTCGAGATGTGTTGTATTTTTACTCCGCTGCTTAACCTCAATTGCGACGCATTGTTTTCACTATTCATGATCTTGCTTGTATTGAACATCTCAGATAATTGAGAGCCGTGCTGTTGGGCGCCAATGTTTGTTTTTGATTTCGAAGTAAAGGAACTTGGTGCCTTCAATACTTTATTGCATTTGATATGTCTTAATGATGCGATATCACAACTAGATGACGGACATGACTGTTGCATGCATAACCATTTTCAAGAATACCAAATCATCTGACCAATCGGAAATAGCCTCGGAAAGTGCCAACTTTAATTAATGAAATTAATGTATAAAAAATAAAATATCTTCATAACAAGTGGATAAAATAGATGGACTGATGACATGGTTATGATACGTCGATGGTATATTTGTTATTATAGATGAACAAAAGATTAAACCTAATGGTCTATTAGAATATTCAAGTGCTTTGGATAAACAAGTACATTTTACAATGGAATCTGAGAATGGTGGAACTTAGAGTTATTTACATTTAACAATTACTAGAAATTCTGGTCATTTCCATTTTCAAATTTTCGAAAAAGCTACACAAACAGATACTATTATTAGAAACAACTCCAATCATCCAGGTCAACATAAAAAAGCAACATTTTACAGCTTAATTAATATGGCTATGAACATACCTATATCTAAGAAGAAATATAATAGGGAGATAAATATAATCCACCAAATGACTGGTAGCAATGGATACTCCAGAAAATTTATTAACGGAATGATAAATAAAATGAAAAATGAACCAAAAACCACTTTATTTAAAGATCGAAAAGAGAAACAGATATTTGCAGTTCTAAATTTTCGAAATAAACACTCTTATCAACTGTCTAAAATTTACAGAAAAAGGAACATCAATGTTGCATACAAAACTGATAATAATACTAATACGATAATCTTCAGTACTGATAAAATAGAGAATAAATGTATATTTAATAAGTCAGGTATTTACAAAATGACATGCCGAACATATAGGCAACGATACATAGGATAGTCTAGAAGAATTTTGGCTATAAGATACAAAGAACATGTTAACGCAGTAAAACATGAAAGCTATTCAGCAATGGGAGAGCATATGGTTGAAAGGAATCATAAATTTGCAGACGTTTCTAATGACATGGAGTTAATACATTTGGTCAAAAACGGAAAATTCATGAATGTTTTAGAATGTTTAGATTTAGTCGGAGCGCGCAGCTGTGAGCTTGCATCCGTGAGATGGTGGCTTCGAATCCCTCTGTCGGCAGTCCTGAAGATGCTTTTCCATGGTTTCCCATTTCCGCTTCCTTCCCGTTCCTGGGCCTTTCCTATCCATCGTCGCCATAAGACCTATCTGTGTTGGTGCGACGTAAAGCAAAATAGCAAAAAAAGATATTTATCTTGCTCAAAAAAGTGACTTAGAATCAAGTTTAAATGAAAGAAGTACAGAAGAGAACCCATTGTATAAACTAGCGTTTGATCATTTAAGGAAGAAAATATTAATATTTTTTATAATGATAATTTTCATAATATTTCACTAGTTTGTTTATTCATTGATATGGTGAATTAGGATACAATACTTCTTTAAATTGTAGGCTAAACAAAGGATAGTGTTATGTTGTTTTTTATTCCTTGATTTGACCTCACAGATGAAGAGAATGCATATTGCTCCTGAGACATGTATGACAGAAAAAATAATTTTCAGTCATTAAAAGTGTATTGACAAACTGGACCCACATAAACTATTTTAAATAGTTTCTTTAATAGATTTAGACAAGTCAATACAGGATCAAATAAAATACCTATTATGGTTAAGTTTATCAACAATCACGCTGGTTTGGCGCACGATGAGCGAGGTTAGTGACCTTGACTGGTGGGCATGTAGCTGACTATTGTTGTTCGGCAGGCCTGCGCTAAAAATAGAACACTACCCTAACAGTTTAGTCAGTCAGCTCCCGTCTATTGTTCTGTTCGTATCTGCTGTCGCTGCATGCTTAATTTGTGTGTTGTTCGTTTTTGTTTTAGTTTGAGTTGCATTGTTATTGTTGAGTTTTTATTTAAGTGAATTGTGTTGATTAATGTTTTTATTTTAAGGTACGGCAATCAAACAAAAACACAGTTCCTGCACCGTAGAATAAAAACTGAAGGCTTTAAAGCGTCTGGACGCTGGGAAAGTTTGACAAAGTTGGCAGCGAGTTTGGTGTTGGTAAAGCAATAATCAGTGACTGGAATAAAAATTGTGTCAAAATTGAACAGTTTTACAATGTGACAACTGATAAACCTTAAAACAATGTCATCACATAATAGTTTCTGTAAATGAAAAAATTGATGACGCGTTCTTTTTTGTGGTTTTCACAAGAGCAACAGAAATGAGTGCCTATTAGTGGTCCACTAATTCAAGAAAAGGCGTAATGGCTTAACGAACTACTGAACGGTGATTCGGTCTTCACTGCTAGCAATGGATGGTTAGATCGATGGAAGAAAAGGCACGGGTTCAGACAACTGTCGATAAGCGGAGAGAAGCTATCAGCTGACACAGCTTCTGCGGAAGAATACTTCAACGAATTTGGTGATTTGATTTCCTCAGAAAACTACTCGCCACAGCAAATTTACAATGCAGATGATACTGGGTCAAAATTTAAAACCCTTCCCAATAAAAGCCTTGCTCCTCAAGAGGAATGTTTTGCGCTTGTTTTTAAAACAAACAAACTGCGTCTTACAGTTTTAGCCTGCAGTAACGCCATGGGATAAAACAAGCTTCCATAGGTGGTGATTGGAAAATCTGCCAAACTACGAGTCCTTAAGAATCATCATCACCATCATCATCATTTTACAGTTCCAGTTTCCCAGGTACTGTTGGCGAGCCTCTTCCATTCTGTGTTACTGTTATACATTCTGTTGTTAATGATGTCCTCCAGTGTCCTTCTGCAATGTCTATCTTTACGATGTCCATCCAGTGGGTTCTTGGTCTTCTCACCACCCGTTTCCCTGCCACATGTCTCTCCAAGTTAACATATGCTGTCATTGTTGGCTCCATCCTCATTACATGCTCAAACCACCTCAGTCTGGACATGCTGACCGTATCTAACAATGATGTAACAATTCCAGCTTCCTTCCTAACCATGTCATTCCTTAACTTGTCCAGTTTGGTTTTTTGATTTGTGGACCTAAGGAACTTCATCTCGGATGCCTGCAACCTTGATGAGTCTTTCTTAGTGAGGGTGGAGGTTTCAATACCATAGGTTAAGATTGGTATGAAGTCCTGATTAAACATCACCAACTTTGATTTAGTTGGTACTTTGGGATCCCAGAGGAGTGTTTGTACTTGCTGGTAAAAGTGAGAGCTCTTCTGCACTCTGTTTGCCACCTCCTTTGTGGCTAGTGTATCTCGAGATATTACACTGCCGAGGTATGTAAAGATTTCCATACTTTCTAGTGGATGGTTTCCTAGCATGATGTTCGCTGGTCATCCCTCTCTGTTTATTGCCATCACTACTGTTTTGAGTTCGCTTATCTCGAGATTGAACTTCTGGAATTTAAACTTCCATTAATTGAGTCTTGACCGTACTTGTTCCTCAGGTTCTCCCCAGATCATATCATCATCAGCGAAGGCCATTGCATTTAGTTCAAGAGATGTTTTCTTGATGTTCTTCATTATGTCATTCATGATGGTGATAATAATGGGGATAGTGCACTGCCTTGCCACTGAAGCCATACTGTTCCCCTTCAAACTGTGGCTCTAAGATGACTCGCAATCTGCTCTGTAAGATTTTCTCAAGAATCTTAAGCCCATGAGAAAGGAGTGTTATTCCCCGGTATTTGTAGCATTTTAGGCTATTTCCTTTCTTAAACAGGGAGATAATGACACCCTTGTTCCAATCAGTAGGTACCTTGTCATCTTTCCAAACTGCATTGAGCATTCTGTGTAGCCACCGTAAACCCTGGACTCCTGCTGCCTTAATCATGTCCGTGCTGACTTCAGAGATTCCTGGAGATTTCCCTTGCAGGAGCATCTTAAGGGCTGCTTCTGTTTCTGCCCATGTAATGGGAGGTTCCTCTGTTCAGGTTCTTTTTTTTTTTTTTTGCTATTTGCTTTACGTCGCACCGACACAGATATGTCTTACGGCGACAATAGGATAGGAAAGGCCTAGGAATTAGAAGGAAGCGGCCGTGACCTTAATTAAGGCATTTGCCTGGTGTGAAAATGGGAAACCACGGAAAACCATCTTCAGGGCTTCCGACAGTCGGGCTCGAACCCACTATCTCCCGATTACTGGATACTGGCCGCACTTAAGCGACTGCAGCTATCGAGCTCGGTTGTGTTCAGGTTTCAACAGCAGGTTTTTTTCTCTGATCTGCTTCTGTCCTGTTCAATAGGTGATCAAAAAGATTCCTCAGAACCTCTGTGACAACCTCTTCTTTCCTGGCCAGGTTTCCATTAGTATCCTCAATTGCTTTGATGGTTTCAACTGAATTCCTTTTATTTTTGATCACTATGAACAATAGTTTCATATTGCCTCTGCTGTCTTCCTTCAGTTTTTGAGCAAAATTTCTCCCAGCATGTTATCTTCTCCTCTTTTACCACTCTTAACTCTCAATTTCTTGTCCCGGTAAACTTGCTCGAGGTCTCTGATCTTTCCCTCGTCCCTTACCTATTCTGGCTTGGATTTCTCTCTATCTCGTTCTTTTCGTGCTATGTTCCTTTCCTTTATTAAGGCTCTTACTCTTTCATTCCACCAGGGTGTCTCTTTATCCCTTACTCTCACACTTGTCTTCCGGCAAACCTGTATTGCTTCTTTTATGGAGGTGTTTTTAAATCTTGTCCACTCTACCTCACCACTCTCCACTTCTTCCGTAGGCAGTTGTCCTCTTATATGGTCCTGATAGTCTGTCCTTTTTCCAATCTGTTGTAGTTCCCACACCTTGATCTTAGGTAATTTCCTGGTTGTTATCTTTGGTACATTAATATCTTTCAGATCTGCTACTAATAACTGGTAGTCGCTATTGAGGTTCTCACTTGGAATCACCTTGACATCAGTCACAAGTCTACTTCTTTCTTTATCTGTAATGACATGGTCAATGCAGTCTTGATCTTTCCATCCCAGCTGTAACGGGTAATCTTGTAACTGACTCTTTTATTGAAGCAACTATTTTTTACTGTCCGACTCGTTCGGTGAATGGTCAGCGTACTGGCCTTCGGTTCAGAGGGTCCAGGGTTTGATTCCCGGCGGTGTAGGGGATTTAACTAAGACCTATCTGTGTTGGTGCGACGTAAAGCCCCTAGCAAAAAAGGGGATTTAACCTTAATTGGTTAATTCCAATGGCTCGGGGGCTGGGTGTGTGTGGCGTATTATACATTAGAAATAATCCTAGGTAGGGCCCTCATCTTCACAGACACGCAGGTCACCTAATAGGCCGTCTACTAGAAAAAGACCTGCACCAGGCCTCTCCAGAGGCCATACGCCATTATTATTATTATTATTAGTATTATTATTATTATTATTATTATTATTATTAACTATTTTTTACTACCAAACAGTTTCTTATTCAGAAGTCTAGGAGATGCTCCCCTTCTGAATTCCTTCTTCCATAGCCATGTAGTCCCATCACCTTCTCATAGCCATTCCTGTCTGTCCCGAGCTGTGCGTTGAAGTCCCCAATGATGATTGCCCTCTCTCCACTGATGGTCTCTTCTAGGTCTTCGAGAAACTTGTTCTTTTCATCTCGACTGCAACCCGTCTGAGGGGCATACACTTGCCCCAGTATCAGTTTCTCTTTCCCAAGGTGGACTCTTGTCTTTATAATTCTCTCATTGAGGTACTGGATCTCTGTAATACCATCTAACACTTTATACAATATCAATGCTACTCCATTTCTCATCTCTCTCTTGTTACCATTCCAGTAGAGGGTACAGTTTTTCCTCAACTCATTCTTCCCTTTACCTTTCCATTTAGTTTTACTCAGTCTTACGATTTATATTTTCTTCTCTCCATGATATTGTAACGGACTCTTCACCTCACCGGCAACTACTGTTATCAACCTCGCCACGCACATAACCTTTTTCTACAATTAATATGGACTTACCTTCATCTGGATACACACCACATTTTCTCTTCAACTGGAATTTATATACTTATGTGGATTTGCACACATCATACCTTGCACGAACTCTGCCTTATCCACCTTTCCGATCGACGATAAACTAACCTCCCTTTCGCTGCCTGACGTCATGTGACATCGTCCGCTTTGTCACGCATGCTCCACTAACTTCTGGAATATTCCAGACATATGTCTCATTATTCCACACTATAAATACCCGGCCTTCCTCTGAATGTGTTGAGATGGACTTTGGCCTGTGTGGAGGGAGGAACCTTTAACATCATCTCCGTCTTTAGCGACATGTGCCCTGGACTCTCCATTTTTGGGCAGAACTACTTGGTTCAAGATGAGGTATGACAAACTAAAAATGTCCTTATTGTAAATAATGCTGTGTTGCATTTGGAGCTATTTTATTTGCAAATTTTGACTGGGAGCAGTGCATTTCCAGGCCGAGATTTTACTTGCATTTTCAATTTCAAAGCCTCTATTGACTATCCAGTGACTGTTTGCTTTCAAAATGTGCGTGTGGTATATCCGCAACTCTGCGACTCCTATACACACTTGTGGTTAATGCTTCACCATGTATGTTTTGGTACACTTGGAGACTGTTTCATTATTGTATACAGTGACTTAAGCCAGTAGGACAATCTTTATTTGTGCCTATTTCGGGTGTTAATTGAAGAGGTGGCAACTTTCACATGACATTAGACTTTGCTTTGTAGACTTCATGTTGGTATACTTCAATCTGGTAACTGCGAACATTCTTTCTTATTCTCGTTGTTCAACATTTTACTTTAAACTGTATTCATCCCCTCTTTGTCCATCCCTTTCCTCTCCTGGCCCCTTTTCTTATTTGCTTTCATTTTCTTGAATATTTTACTCTTGATGTAACTATTTGTATTAATTCTGGTTGGGAAAATTCCGTATTTGTACTGACTTCTATTCTTCTAATATTGTAAGAGTTTGATTTGATTTTTCTAATATATATATATTTCCAAATTTTTATCTTGGTTTCTCATCTAATTTTCACCTGTCATGTCCCTTATTTCTCCTGCCGTTTTTTTTAATTTTTTTTGAAAAATTATCTAGCATAGTTTCCACTGCGCTATCTGTGTTTATTCTGGAATGTTTATTTGAAGAACCCTTTTTACCACGGCCTCAATTCTCAATTTGGCATTTTTTTCATCGCGTAAATTTATTCCCTACTGTTTGTAAGCACTCGGTGTCACCGATACTTTGGATTTCCCTTGGCTGGATTTATGAATAAATATATTCATATATGCATATACCCCCATTGAAGGGGTTTTACATATGGTAGCAGAGTATAAAGTCGCAGTTTACTACCACTCTAAATCTTCACCCTGTTACTGCCTTAGTTCTTTTGTTTCTTTCTTCTGAGGTTTAGTGGTTTTCCTCGCTAGACTTTGCTTTTCTTTTTGTCATCTCTTTCAACATGGCTTATTTTTCTGATAATTTTTCTCCTTATACTTCAGACACTTCAGACATTTCGTTTGATCCCCATTTCAATTTTTCGGATCCAAATCCTTTTACTAATATGTCTTATAATCCTTTTCTCCCTTGTAATTCTGATCTTACTTCCACGTCTAGTACTCTTACTACTACTGTTTCTTCTAGTTCATCCTCTGAACCTTTACCAACCCCGCCTCAACCTAACACTCCTCTCTATCCTGATCTTTCTCTTTTTACTGCCGAATCCAAACTTCCACTTAATCAAGCACCTCCGCCTTCTCCCCATAAAACTCAACCAGCACAGCATTATTCTCCCGATTTGCGCACTCCACCACCATCCCCTTCTCAGCAATATTTTTATGAATCTCCATATCATCACACACCTTCTTCACATCAACCACTTAATTTCCATATTTTGACTAATTGTCTCGATCAGGTACCCCTCATTCAGTCTACTGATCCTGATACTTTGACACAGTGGCTTTTTTTAGTTCGCAAATTTCTACAGACGGACTTGGCTCCATTTTCCCAATTGCTTTCGTTGCTTTATCCAAAAACCTCTGGTCATCTTAGTAATTTTTGGCTCCAGTATATGAAGTCTTCTCATGATTGGGCTCATTTTCGCTCGGTTTTACATACTTATTTTCTGCCTTATGAAATTAGACAACAGCTGAGTAACAAATATATCAGACGTCATCAACGTCCAGAGGAATCAGCTTACGATTATCTTGACTCCATTATTGGCTATTCTGATGTGTTAGCTATTGCTCAACATCCCCAGGAAATTATTTCTCTTATTCGATTTTATGCCTCTCCAGCTTTCCGCCAAATCATCAATCCCTTTACGCCACCCACTACTATTCCTCAGCTTTACCACATTGCTCAACTAGATATTCTAAATACCCGTAGCAATTTTTCTTATTATTCGTCTACCCCACCTCCCCAGTTTAACACATCAACAACTCGCATGCCTTCTACCACTCGTTCACCTTCTCAGAGTGATATTTCTCGCCTTCGCTGTTATCGGTGTCAGGCTATGGGGCACCTCGCACGAAATTGTACCAATTCTACCTTGGGAAACTTCAATTCCCGTCGTCAGTAGGCAGCTCACGACCTCTTGGGCAAAATCTGCCTTATGTTTCCTCAACTTTCTCGCCTGCTACTAAATCACAGTCGTATACTCTTGTACAGGTACATAACATTCCCTCCTTAGCCTTCTTAGACTCAGGTTCTGCAATTTCCCTTATCAGTTTCTCCTTTTTTCAGCAACTTTTACAAACGCATCCGCATCTTCAATTGCGCCCTTCTACCATCAGATGTCTTTCCATATCTCAGCACACTCTTGAAATCATGGGTCACCTAAAACTTAATGTTAAAATTTCCCAATTTTCTTGGCCGTTTGAATTTCAAGTGGTTAATAATTGTTCACTTCCTGTTATTCTGGGATATGATTTTTTTGCTCATACTGGCCTTATTTATAATACTGCTATGGCCTCTATCTCTTTCTTTTTCAATCCACACGTTCAAATTCCTTTGGTAGACCCCCTCGATTTCCCTATGAACCATGTATTCAGTCATCAGCATATTTATGCCACTGCTCCCCAACTAGATGCAATTGAGGCCTTGAAATCTGAATTTGCCGATGTTATCACAGATACTTTAGGCTCCGTTGTTAATTATCAGGCTCACATTGATTTACTTGATGAAACACCTGTTCGTTCGTCTCCTTATCATCTTAGCCCTCCTCGGATGGCCAAAATGGATGACATTATTGACAAAATGCTTCTGGATGGTACCATTGTCCCATCTTCTTCCAATTATGCCTCTCCGGCCTTTCTTGTCGACAAGCCTGATGGTTCTTCGCGCCTGGTAGTTGATTACCGTAAATTAAACTCCAAAATCCTCTATGACTCCTATCCTATTAGTAAAATGCAAAACGCTTTCCACTTTTTTTCTAAAGCTAAATATTTTTCTCTTTTAGATCTCAATTCTGCTTACTACCAAATCCCCTTGGACTCTCGGAGCAGTCGCCTTACTGCTTTCATCACCCCAAATGGCCTCTTTCAGTTCACAAAAGTTCCTTTTGGATTGAACTTGGGGTCACAAATCATGCAGAGATTAGTGGATTCCTTATTCTCAGATTTCAAGTACAAATTTCTCTATCCTTATATTGATGACCTTTTAATCTTTAGCCCAGATTTTGAGTCCCACATGTCGCATCTACACCAAGTTCTTTCCAGACTACGTTCTATTGGTCTGACAGTTAACCCCTCTAAAATTTCTCTAGCTCAAACTTCTATAAAGTTCTTAGGTCACATTGTGTCATCTCAGGGAGTAGCTGTCGATCCCGAACGTACTTCTGCTATCTCTAATATTCCACCTCCCAAAAATCTCAAACAAACACGCACCTTTTTAGGCATGGTTTCTTTCTACCACCGGTTCATTCCTAACTTTTCTCACATTGCTGAGCCTCTCAATTATCTGAAACGTAAAAACGTCCCTTTCATTTGGACTCAATCTCAACAGGACGCCTTTCTTCAGCTTAAGTCTCTTTTGATGCATGCTCCCATTCTTCAATTTCCTGATTTCTCCCTACCTTTTGAAATACATACTGATGCTTCCAATCTTGCTGTTGCTGGTGTTCTAACTCAGGTTGTTAATGATGTTCCTCTACCTATCGCCTATTTCAGTCGACTTCTTTCTCCTACTGAGAGAAAATATTCTATCTTCGAGCGTGAAGCCTTGGCTTTATTAAATTCCATTGAACACTTTGCAGAGTATTTGGAACATAAAGAATTTCTTGTCAAGACAGATAATCAGGCTCTCTCATGGTTGTTACATAACGCCCCTAAAATTGGTAGAACTGGCCGTTGGCTCATGCGATTGTCCAGATTTAAGTTTTCCCTTAAATTTATTTCTAGCACTGAGAATTCTGTAGCTGACGCTCTTAGTCGCTTATTTGACACTTCCACTCCTCAGTCTAGTACTACTGACGATTTACCCCCGAATCTTTCTATGATGCCTTCATCTTCCTCCATTCATGCGGTTCTTTCGTTAACAGACTTTCCTCTTTCCTTTCAATCCTGTCAGTCGCATCAGCTCACCGATCAGTTCTGCATCCAACTCAAACAATCCATCTCTGATCCCTCTTATCAGGGTCCCTTTACTATTTTTAAAGATCTCTTGGTTTACAAACCCACTAAGAAAGCTTCTCCTAAAGTGGTGCTTCCTCAGGCTCTTCAACCCATGATTTTACAATATTATCATTCCTCCCCTGTGGGCGGGCATCTAGGCATCACTAAAACGTACAACCGTATTGCCTCTCTTTTCTTTTGGCCTCAAATGCGCAAATCTATTCGCACTTTTGTTCAAACTTGTGAATTGTGTCAAACATCTAAACCTTTAAACATAAAGTCTGCTGGTCTTCATTCTGCCCTGCCACCCACTCATCCTGCCCAAACCTTTTTCATTGATCTAGTTGGACCCATAGTTCGTTCTTCTCGTGGCAACTTGTACATTTTTACCTTGTTGGATGCCTTCTCAAAATTTCTAGTCCTTCGACCCTTACGGAAATTCTCTACTAAGATCATCATTAATTTACTCACTGAACAAATCTTTCCTATTACCGGTTTGCCTGCTAATATCGTTTCTGATAATGCTTCTATTTTTACTTCAAGTGTTTTTTTTAATATGTGCTTTCAGCTGGGTATCAAGCGTATCTTGACTTCTCCCTACCACCCTCAGTCCAACACCGTGGAAAGGTATCACCGTAATCTCAAAGTTGCTTTATCTATATTTCATAGTTCTTTCCAGAAAGACTGGGATTCTCATCTTTCTTCTTTGGCGTTAGCCTTTAATTCTAGTATCAATAGTTCTACTGCTCAGACTCCGGCTAAGCTTTTTCTTGGTCGTGATCTTCAAACTCCTCTTTCTCTAACCTGGGATCTGCACAACCTCCTTGAATCTTCTGATCAGCCATCCTCTTCATCACTCTGGAAAGACGCCTTTGATCAATTGTTAAAAGCTCAACAGGTCCACAAAAAAGCTTATAATGCTCGTCATAAGCCATCCACTTTTAAAATTGGTGATTTAGTCCTCGTTGCTAATCATCCACACAGCTCGGCAATTAATGCCACTTCTGCCAAACTTGCTCCTCGATGGCTTGGACCATACCGTATTTTGTCTTTCCCTACTCCTGTCACTGTATATTTGCAATCTACTACTGATTTGTTTGATACTAAAAAACTTCATCTAAATCAGCTCAAGCGCTTTCATTCTTAAAAACTTTCATATCTTGATTTTCTTTTCTTTTGCCCTGTGTTTTTCTTTTCTTGTTATTACCTCCTCTTCTTTCTGCTTTTTTTTTTTTCTTTATTCTCCATCTGGTCTGGTAATGTCTATTGCTCCCAGTGTTATTTATTTTTTTGTTCCTTTCTTTTTCTTTGTTTGTCTGCCTCATCCCCCCATTCTTTTCTTTCCCTTTATGGAATTTCCTTTTTTTCTCCCTCCACACAGGTTTCTCCAGTCTCCCTCCCAGCCAATTGGCACAGGTTGTAATGGGAGTGTACATACAACGTCCCAACCATTTTATTTTTCTCTTTTGTAATTGTTCTTAAATTCTTTAAATTTTCTTGTCATTTGTGATATTTATATTTATATTTCTATGTTAATTTATCACTACCCTTTTCTCCTTACCCTTTTCCCTTTGCTAACGCGTTAGCCCTTTTCTTGTTTCCTTTCCTCCTCTACCTTTTTCTATTTTCTATTTCTCTATTTAGGCATGTTTATTGTGTTTGGACATTTTTCTGCCGCCTCTTGTTTTGTTTTGCAGTATTTTTTCTCTTTGATATACCGTTGCGGCTGCTATCGACCCCCGCTCCAGCTCATGGAAGGGCCCTCCATTGCTGTTCCTGGGGCCGCCTCGCCGTCGCCATTCAACTGTATCTTCCGCTTCTCGTCTTCCACCAGCCGTCTTCATTTATCTCCAGCTGCTTCAACAACTACAAAAAAAAATCCTTTGGATTTTTTTCTGGTGCCCGGCGGATGATGTAACGGACTCTTCACCTCACCGGCAACTACTGTTATCAACCTCGCCACGCACATAACCTTTTTCTACAATTAATATGGACTTACCTTCATCTGGATACACACCATATTTTCTCTTCAACTGGAATTTATATACTTATGTGGATTTGCACACATCATACCTTGCACGAACTCTGCCTTATCCACCTTTCCGATCGACGATAAACTAACCTCCCTTTCGCTGCCTGACGTCATGTGACATCGTCCGCTTTGTCACGCATGCTCCACTAACTTCTGGAATATTCCAGACATATGTCTCATTATTCCACACTATAAATACCCGGCCTTCCTCTGAATGTGTTGAGATGGACTTTGGCCTGTGTGGAGGGAGGAACCTTTAACATCATCTCCGTCTTTAGCGACATGTGCCCTGGACTCTCCATTTTTGGGCAGAACTACTTGGTTCAAGATGAGGTATGACAAACTAAAAATGTCCTTATTGTAAATAATGCTGTGTTGCATTTGGAGCTATTTTATTTGCAAATTTTGACTGGGAGCAGTGCATTTCCAGGCCGAGATTTTACTTGCATTTTCAATTTCAAAGCCTCTATTGACTATCCAGTGACTGTTTGCTTTCAAAATGTGCGTGTGGTATATCCGCAACTCTGCGACTCCTATACACACTTGTGGTTAATGCTTCACCATGTATGTTTTGGTACACTTGGAGACTGTTTCATTATTGTATACAGTGACTTAAGCCAGTAGGACAATCTTTATTTGTGCCTATTTCGGGTGTTAATTGAAGAGGTGGCAACTTTCACATGACATTAGACTTTGCTTTGTAGACTTCATGTTGGTATACTTCAATCTGGTAACTGCGAACATTCTTTCTTATTCTCGTTGTTCAACATTTTACTTTAAACTGTATTCATCCCCTCTTTGTCCATCCCTTTCCTCTCCTGGCCCCTTTTCTTATTTGCTTTCATTTTCTTGAATATTTTACTCTTGATGTAACTATTTGTATTAATTCTGGTTGGGAAAATTCCGTATTTGTACTGACTTCTATTCTTCTAATATTGTAAGAGTTTGATTTGATTTTTCTAATATATATATATTTCCAAATTTTTATCTTGGTTTCTCATCTAATTTTCACCTGTCATGTCCCTTATTTCTCCTGCCGTTTTTTTTAATTTTTTTTGAAAAATTATCTAGCATAGTTTCCACTGCGCTATCTGTGTTTATTCTGGAATGTTTATTTGAAGAACCCTTTTTACCACGGCCTCAATTCTCAATTTGGCATTTTTTTCATCGCGTAAATTTATTCCCTACTGTTTGTAAGCACTCGGTGTCACCGATACTTTGGATTTCCCTTGGCTGGATTTATGAATAAATATATTCATATATGCATATACCCCCATTGAAGGGGTTTTACAATATCCACTAACTCTTCACATTTCCCAGTCAAACTCAGTATATTGATTGTTCCTGTTCGAGTGTGTTGTCTACTCTGAGGTCGTTGCACTATCGCAAAGCTTGGCCTATCATACCTGGCGTGGGTCTGCGGGTGCTGTTGTCTACTCCGAGGCTCGTATAAGTGTTGAAAGCGATTGCAGTTACTCTCCAACTGATTTGCTAGGCCTAAAGTTAGAGAGGATTTCCTGTCAGCGTTATCTTCCTTAGCCTTTAGCAGTCCCCTGCCATATCTGCAGGCAGCAGCTTCCAGTTGAATTTATGTGTCATTTCCTATACAATGGCTTCAACAAGCCCCCTAAGGGTGAACTCCTCTGGCCATAGCCACTGGTTCTCCCTTAGTTTGTCAGGTTTGGTAACAGCTGCCCAACAGACATTCGCAGGTAGTACTGTCTACTGTCACATATGGTAGCAGAATGTACCCGATGTACCTGACCTTAAGAATATGGATATGAATTCTCTCCCTGTGTATTTCAGGAATCAAAACAAGGCATGGATGACTAGTTCTCTTTCTAATGAGTGGTTTGCCAAGTAATTTGTTCCTTCAGTGAAAATGTTTAATGAAGGAAATGGACTACCACCTTGAACTTTACTTCTGATAGACAATGCCCCTTCTCACCAATCAGACATGCAGTTGGTATGCAGGGGACATAAAAGCAGTTTTTCTACCTCCCAATGTGACATCGCTGCTGCAGCCTATGGATCAGGGTGTTATACAGAATATAAAACTAAGCTACCAAAATTGCTCTTATTGAAGAAAATGGTTCTCTTCCTATCCTTGAGAAGCTGAAGGAAGTTGCAATACAACACGTTATTTACTGGGTTGCAGAATCGTGTCAAAATACAAATGTGAACTTACTGCGGAGATCTTGATAGAATCTTTGGCCTAGCCTCGAGTTAGAGAAAACACCTACCCCTACACCTGGCACACAAGACGAGTTCCTTCATCTTGTTCAGAAAGTACCAGGTTGTGAGGATGCTGGAGAAGGTTGTCTAGAGGAGTGGGCAACAACTGTTGTAAATGAAGAATGCAGCGAAAATGAAATACTGAGACTGGTCCAAAGTCAACATGACGGCAATGTAGCTAGTGACAGTGAGGAAGAAGAAACTTTGACAGAGAGTGTGAATTACTGATGCTACCTCTGCTCTCGACATCGCATTGCGCTTCGTAGAACAACATGCAGCAGCCATGCCAAACAATGTTACATTCTGGCGATGCTGGCACGCAATTGCCTCCACGGGAAGGTTTTCGTCACATTGACAATTCAAGATAACTGATTTCAAGTGAAAGATTAACTGATATTTTGTGTGTTTCAATTGTTATTTTATTGTTTTTGCAAAGTGAACCTAAAGATTACAATAACCAACTTTTCCATTTTTCAATCCTGGATGACGTAAGTACTGTATGTAGGCACATTTACACTTTGTTAGGTATGCTAACTGTACTTCTTTGGTAATTTTTCAACTAATTATGTAAAATAAGGTTATAACGTAGAAATATATAATTGTTTTATATCTAAATAAATAAGTTTCTTCTTTCTGTGTGCTTTTCAAACTTAAATTTGTAAAAAAACTCATTTGGATTTCCAGGGTTTGGATTTGAGGGTTTTCACTGTAGATAGATAATAGATGAATTTATTGTATATCATCATATCACCCTAGACACTGATGCTCTGTTTTAATTACCGGTATTAAAATTTCTCTAAATTTGAAATGTTTTATTTTTCATTTGACTATTTTCTTTGGGGCAGGGAATTCACCCATTTCTCTCCTGTGGATCTGCATGTCTAAATGGGGGATGATGATGATAATGAGATAGGGAGAGAGAGTGAAACCCAGTGTAAGCACACAAGACGACTACTGTTGAATAGCACCAAGAACTCTGCTCAAGGTTTGACGTCTCCATTTGATGGATGAAACACCATCAACGGCATCATGTGCCCCCATTCCATATGAACACTGCAGAGAGGTTTGGAATTGTATCCAGGCTTCTGACATGCAATCTAGTGATTATAAATTGTATACCACTACCTCTCCTACCCTGTTGGCCAACATTCAGATGGTGAAACTTTTTTGAACCAATAGGACTCAAACTGGCTAACGACTGTGTCAGAGTCATGGGCACCAGGCTGGCTCCATAATGATGATGATGGTTGCCAACATCAATTGCTTCAGCTCTAAAGTCACTGACAAGTTCTGAAGCAGAAAACAGCCACGTACAGTTTTGCCAAAGAACCGACTGTAGGTCTTTCAAACATGGATGTATTGCAGAATGTTCAAAATCCCGTGGGTAGATAACATCACCACCACGGAGATACTCTGTCGAGCCAGGGAATCATGTGAAGTCCTCAACCTTTGCAAAATGCAGGAAAGCAGCCTGTTTTGGTCACATCTTCCAAAATGAAAAATTAGGAGTGTCTGTCCAAAAGGCACATGGAACATGCCCATGATCGGGTATGGCACTACTTTTAAGGAATTACATCTTCCTGATCTGGATTACTCATGGCATTCCTACTGCAATGCATATGAATGAAAAAAATGAAGTGGAAATTGCACCTATCGAACAGACAATCCTCAAATACAGCCACCAGGCGAGTTGGCCGTGCGGTTAGGGTCACGCAGCTGTGAGCTCGCATCCGGGAGATAGTGGGTTCGAACCCCACTGTCGACATCCCTGAAGATGGTTTTCCGTGGTTTCCAATTTTCTCACCAGGCAAATGCTGGGGCTGTACCTTAATTAAGGCCATGGATGCTTCCTTCCCACTCCTAGGCCTTTACTATCCCATCGTCAACATAAGACCTATCTGTGTCGGTGTGACATAAAAGCAAAATAGTTAAGTTAAATAGTAAGTAGTAAAATCAAATGGAGCCTGATACAACTGATCATACAAAGCAAGAGAGAATCTAGACATGGACACAGGCACAGAAGGTTATCCTAGGGGTGGAACCTCCAACACTTGTTTGACATCCACGATATGGTAGCTATACAGGAAACACAAAATATGAAAACTTACTTCATGATGGTCACCAACCTTCTGTGAGGAGGAGGAGGTTTTGTAAGAACTGTTTCATGCTGTTGTAATAATGAGAACTGCCCTGCTAACTTGATACTGCATTTACTCGCGTTATTTTCCCCCTCGCATAATTTTCTCTCCCTGATTTTTAGAACGAAAATTTGAGGAAAAAATCGCATAGCCCCCCCCCCTCGTTTTATCTACATTCTCCACTAGGTGCGAACCACGGACTTATGTCATATTCGTGATTCATGCTGATGTACGGAAATTGCAACCAGTTTGGAAATTCCAGTTCATATTTCCCATGCTAGGAAACGAGGAAGTGACTGATTACTCAACATTCCAATGTCTGTGGCCAGGACACCTGTGACTGCTACCCATAACTAACCCATGTTATCAGCTGTGACTCGCACGCGTACAGTAATTGCTTCCAACAGTGTTCTTACATGTGAATCGTTGTGGGAAATGTTTGTTAGTTACGTGATGGGAAAGAAAAACAGTAGTTACGGTGCACAATTTAAATTGTCTGTAATAGAATTTGTCAAAAATAACAGCAACCGTGCCGCATGAATTTTCCATAGCACCATCAATGTGCGTTACTGGCGGGAGCAGAAAGAAGAATAATTACAGTATACCAAGAAAATAACTTTATCATTTCGGGGACCAAAAACCGGGAAGCATCCAGAAATTGAAAAGGTTGTTTCTTATGTAAATCAATAATTCCCCTCCCCCCACTGTTTTATCTACAGTTTCCACTAGTTGCAAACCACAGGGTTATCTCATCATCGTGATTCATGCCGATGAATGGAAATTAGGAACTAGTTTGGAAATTCCAGTTCATGGCTTTTCAGTTTCCCATGAGATGCTCCAATTAAAGACTGTAGAAGTAGCAAAAACCTTGAAAATTCCTGATTTTAAAGTAAGCAGAGAGTGGCTTTGTTGGTTCATGAAAAGGAACAATCTTTCTCTTTGAAGGAGGATATCTCTATGCCAGCGATTTCCAAAAGGCCACAGTGAAAAAACTGTCCAGTATAGATTTGTAATTAGTAGTGATGGGCAACGCTCTCGCTCGAGACTCTCTAGACTGACGTCGCAGATCTCGAGACTCTCGCGATAATCTCGAGACCGATCCTCCTGTAGCGCAAGCTGTGCGACGTACCAGTAACTACGACCGTAACCTTGATAGTATATCATTGGCAGTTATTGCGTGAAATAACGCTCTCTTATGAAAAGCCTGGAAAAGTACTGCATGTTCAACTATGAACCTCTTAATACCATTAACTAAAGTGGAGACAGAATGTCAGTATCTTAAACTGTTCACGACTTATTTGGGGTGGACATCTTAAGTGAATAGCAATGCATAATTTGTGAATAACTGTAGATAGGATGTACACCTACTTGGATACTAGAGGCGTGCATTATTCGAACCCGAGACGGGGAAGGTGTGCTTTGCTACATACGCAACCCCCATTACACATGAGTGGAACGTGTAATCTAAAATGCCCGACTTCGCTCCAGTTCTTTCAGCAGGGGTGATGGGCAACGCTCTCGAGACCGATTAGCGTGTGCTGTGCGACGTCCGAGTAACTACGACTGTAAGCTTGATAGTTTTCATCAGCAGTTCTTACATGGAAACGTGTGTGACGATAAATTTTGTCAAAATCCTAGGATAGCACTGCATGTTGAACTATGGGCTCTTTACCATTAACGAAAGTGAATACATAATGCCAGTATCTTAAACTGTTCACGACTTATGTCAGGTGGACTTCTTAGCTGAATAACCCGTATAATTTGTTAATAATTTTTATTAGGATGTAAACCTACCTGGATGCCTCACAATCGTTGTCGGCAGGGTAGTTTCTTGTGATTCAGACCGGGCCGAAGGTGTTCTGTGACGATTCCTCTTCATTGATATTATGCGTTTGTAAGTGCTGGATCATCCCAGAAGTATTTCTGCCGAAATAACCGACATCCACGACTTACGTTGCGTTTCGGACATCGTCTTAGAGTTGTCGCGTACAATTAGACACAGTTCACATTGCACAGTCATATTTCGAAGTACCTACCTAATTATGACGCGAATACTCTATAGCATTGTAAGTAATTGTTTCCTTCGTCACCAAAATATCGGTCATATGTTATTGAATGCGGGGTCTGATAACGATATACACCTGCCTGTCGGGAGAATTGGAGCAAACTGAAGCAATTTAGATTGCACATTTCACTCATGCGTAATGGTGGTTACATATGCAACAAGGCGCATCTTGCCTCGTCTCGAGTTCGAATAATGCACGCCTCTAGTATCCAGTTACGTGTACGTACAGTAGCCGTCAGGTTCTGTACTTAAACCACTCATTCGTGTACCTACCAGAGCATACAATGCCCGAATGCGTATCCTTTATAATTATGTTATACTGCGTCAAAATAGAACTCGGTAGAAATGAACGCCCTAGTCCCTTGTTGACACGTGTTTACGAAAATGAGAAGGCCCGTGGTTGGCTATTCGAATATTCGGAACAAATATTCAGCTCCGACTAACTGTAGGCCTACGACACGCTGCTCGCCGCACAATGTGGGGACAACGCTCCCGAGATTTCTCGACATTTCTCGCGAGAAATAATGCCTGCGCTAGTCTCTAGAAATCCCGAGAAATCTCGAGACCTCGTCTCAGACTGCCCATCACTAGTAATTAGGAAGCCGCACGAGTACAGTTTTCTGCTATCGCAAATTGGAAATGCAGATCAAAGTCCGATTTTTTTTATATTACAAGTATGCCGAGTAACATTACAATTCCCGACAAGGGAACATCCAGGAGAGTCATGAGGACTACTGGGACAGAGAAGCTTCACTGCTCAGTTATGCTGGCTGTTACTGCGGATGGGCAAAAACTTCCTCCCTTCAAGCGAAAAACAATTCCTAAAGGGAAATTTCCTTCTGGTGTGCACATTCGTGTCCAGGAGAAAGGTTGGATGGCATCAGATCTCATGAAGGATTGGTCACGAGCTGTGTGGGGAAGAGGGCCTGGCCATCTCTTAAACCACAGGTTTATCCTGGTTTTGGAGAGTTTCCCTGGCTATCTTGTTGATGATGTTCACCAAGAAATGGTTAACCAGAAGACATACTGAAATAAGTCCTGGTGTCTTGACATCAGCCTTGCAGCCTCTCTATATAGGCCTAAGCGTCAACAAGCCATTCAAAGATATACTCTGACACCTACCAGGAAGATCAAGAGGTCTTCACTAGAATTAGTATGTGAGTGGATTGTTCGTGCATGGTGACTGATTTCAAAAGGCATTATTGTGAAAAGTTTCAAGGAAACTGGCAATTCCAACAAACTAGATGGAACTGAAGATGACTGCATCTGGGAGATGGAAGAGAATGGGAGTGATTCATCGCACACGACTTTGGAAGAAAGCGATGATGAATGACACGGTAAGTCTATTTCTTTTAAGCAAAATACATATTAGTGTAGGCAGTTTTACAGATTTTACCGTAATATAGTATTTTAATTTATTTCAGGTATCTGGCTCCTATCTTCAGCGAATTCTCGTGTGACATTAAAAGACAGTTTCTGCATAATTATTGCTAGGGAACGTATTATTGCCTTCAATTTTTTATTAAACATAATTGTGTCATATATATTTTTGATATTTTGTACTATTTTAGGCCTAAATAAATTTTGTAACTTAAGTAAGATAAAAATGGAAATGAAAACATCAAACATAATTATTTTAGATTCACATAATTTTCCCTCCCTGGTTTTGAGGTCAGAAAAAAGTACAAAAAAAGGGGGGAGTAAATACGGTATTTCTTTTACCAACCAAATGTAAACTTAGTTGTCAACGGAACAGATACCCCCTTAATATGAATAATTTTGTTCTTACAAATAACTCTGATTTAGATATACATTGCAGTGTAAATCGATAGAAAAGTGGATCAAAATAACTGAAGGATTCAGAAGTAAAAGACTGATAACAGTTTGATTGTGAAGTCTCACTTCAGTTATTCTAAATACATTGCATGTACTGGTACACAGTTGGGTCATGAAAATAATACAAAGTACACTGAATTAATTTTCAAATTTATTTCAGCATGAGTGTTTACAAACACCCTAAAAAGTAACTTTCTGTACATACCATTTTGAGCACATAGTTTGTTGACAAAATTTATTGGTCAGTTCTTTCATATATGTGTGGAACAAATTCGTTCCCTCCAAAACAATATTTCAACAGGTTGCTGATAACAATGATGCAATGTCAAATATCCCAACAGAAATAACATAAAAAGGAAAAAAATATGGAATGCAAAATTCTATTGAATACTGTTACCTACAGCATATCAGAGGAGCAATGATACTTCCATTATACTTCTACTGATCAAAAGCTACAAACCAACCATCATTATAATAAAAGTTTAAAAAATATACTATGTATCAATGTTATTCTGTTACTGCAAAATGAATTAACAATATATGCCATAATTGCTTTGAAACAATTCCATTTTATGTCCAGAGAAACAAATTTCTCCATTTGCAAAAATTAAAAACAATATTAATTTATATTCTCTTCTTCAGTTCTCCCTAGTTTTTGAATTTGTTCTGAATAATTTAAGCTCAACACAGGATCTTCATGTATACTTGGTAATACTGCTTCATGAAGGCTGTAAACAGTTCTTAAATAGCAATTCAGTTAATTAGCAGTGCTTTTGATATTCTTACTAAGACAAACTTTATGAAAGATTTTATTATAGTTTTGTACCATTATACTTACCATCATTCTTGTCTTTGCTGTTTAAGGTGGAGAGATTTGTTGCACAAGAACTGTTATTTTAGTTTATTCGCCTACGGAATCTACATGAACTATTGTTTTATAAAGCACCCAAGTAAAACAAAAGAAGAGAATGTAGGTCTGGATTGCAAAATAATGAAAGTAGTTACATTCATACACACATAATGTGTTGATATTATACATATATCTTGTTCACTCTTTCCCTTGAACAGAGACTTGAGCAAAGGAGTGGTTTCCTAAGGATTGTTTGCCATCATACATTTGTATATTCAATGAAAATATAAGATCTATTTTTCAAGGATTACGAATGGCAATCAGTGTAACAGTACCCTAAAGTTCAGACCTCAGCAGCAAAAACAAATTGGCCGTTGAATTTTCAAAAAACATCTGCAAGATTTAAATGCCTTGTTTCAAAATGAAAATTACAAGTTCATATTAAAAAGGCTTAGAATCTGACAATATAGGCATACATTACATAAAAGGATACACTATTTCTGCTTGATTTGTAAAGATTAATTTCCATCACTAAAATGTGAGCATTTTTTTAATGGCCACCTATATTATCACCCCTAGTTCTGTTTCCATAAAGAGTTTATTTACAGAGAGTAATTTAATAAATATCACATCTGATTTTCATTCAAAATACACAACGTATATTTCCATGACAGAAAATAATGTACAATATTTATAACAAGGTGATGGTATCATTTTTACATGTGGTGCAAAATAAAAGTTTTTCCAAATAAGTACAAGAAATGGCAATGGCCATAAAATCAAACAATTAATCCCGTATATTCATGACTTTTCATTTTCCCACTACAAGTAAAAGAATAATAATCCCATGTAATCTTAATAAAGTTTTAAAGTAAATAGTTGGAGTAACCTTTTGTTGGAATAGCAGAGAATAAATATCTTGAACTGCTTAGTAATGATGCTGTAAGCAAACTGTACAAAATAACTTCTCACAATATACACAATATAAAAGAATTATTAACTATAAGTCAATCAACAGTTACTGAAGGCCCACATATCTGAAATCTTGCAACAAGCTTCACTTCATATTATTTCAAAAAAATGGAGATAGCATGTCAAGTTTATTAAAATCACAAGTCGGAGTCACCAGACAGTCATGTACTATATAATCAACACAACAATCAACAAGCTAAAAGGATAAAAGATAAACCCAAATGAAAAAAATACCTATATGTCAAATCCTATCACAGCCTTCCCACAAGTTCGGAGACAGTGTTGCAGGAACAACGGAACACATCAATGTCATCCACTATCAATGGCAATGTTCTGTAACATCCACAATGACAGATTTCTTCCATCCAAATAGAAAGTAGCCTGTTCCTGCACCTAACACCACAGCCAGACAAAGCCATACGTTGTATGTCATGAAGATTAACATCAAGAAGTAGCTGAGTACAATCTGTACTAAGTGAAGTCCAGTCTGAAAACCATGCATCCAGCTACACATAGATGGCCTGTACAAAAGAAACATACAGATATAACAGAATCAAGCAGTATCTTTTACATTATCCGGTACAATTGGCTTATAAGACCCATTTTTGAAGGATGATGGTAATCTAATATCTGTAAATAACTGCTGTAAATAACATGATCCTAGTGGGTACTTGAATCTCTATATCTAGATGTTACCAGACGAGTTGGCCGTGTGATTAGGGTCACGCGGCTGTGAGCTGGCATCTGGGAGATGGTGAGTTCGAACCCCACTGTCAGCAGCCCTGAAGATGGTTTTCCGTGGTTTCCCATTTTCACACAGGCAAATGCTGGGACTGTACCTTAATTAAGGTCACGGCTGCTTCCTTACCATTCCTAGCCCTTTCCTATCCCACCATCGCCACAAGACCTACCTGTGTCAGTGCGACGTAAAGCAAATTCTAAAAAAAAAAAAAAAAAAAATCTAGATGTTAAATCATTGTCCTTTAAGTGTTAAAATAAACACTGTGCTCAAGAGGGAGAAAATACATATAAATACCCATATACAGTTAAAAAAAATAAGAAAATACCACACATTGGAATAAAACAAGATGTAGTTTAAAATTGTGATGTTCTATTTAAATAAATAAATAAATAAATAAATAAATAAATAAATAAATAAATAAATAAATAAATAAATAAATAAATAAATAAATATATAAATAAATAAATATATAAATAAATAAATAAATAAATAATCATAGCAGTACCAATATGCAGAAAAACAGGAATCCAACAGTCCTCACACTCATGATAACTGAATTTAAAACAGATGTGCTTTTAAATGTACAGTAAATAGATTTAAAAATCAATATAAGAGCAGAATGAACAAACAACTGCAAAGGAGGATTTCAACTTAATAGAATATATTGATAGTTTATCCCTTCACCCCAAAAAACTACATATCATAGAATTATCAACTTTTACTGAAAACACCAAATCAGTTTACTTACAGAATAACTATGCTACAAGGGAAAGGCCAAGCATGCAGTTATGGAAATTTAAACAGGTTACTTAAGAGAATAATGGAATTGGCTGTTAAGGGTAAGAGAAGAAGAGGAAGACCAAATGACAATGATTAACTCAGTTTAACTACAGGAGATCATGGTGTTAGGTGCAAATGGAGGATTGTATAAGCAAACAGTTTACTCATAGAAACATACAAACTGTACACTACTAAAAGGCATTACAGTCTAAAATATGAACAAACAGATGGATGGACGCATTAGTATAAGAACAAAACTTCATGGAGATAGAGCACTGAAGTGCCTTGCCTAACAAACTACCATTGCTCAGCTCAAAGGCCTGCAGATTACAAGGCGACGCATGACCAGAGCAACAAATCCTCCCAGCCTTGATTCTTGATTCCAAGCAAAAGGTAGGTTTGTTACGTAAACCACAGGCCCATCAGTATTATAAGAGCAGTAATTCTAAGCAATTAAAGTCCACATATTTTATAAAACAATGATGAAATTCTTTTGTCTCTAGCTTTGTCTGCACTTGGAGATCATATAATAGGAATATTTTTATATCATTAATTAAGCTGCCTACAGAAAATTCAAAAGCAATAATGCTCAGTGTCTCATATGATGGAAAAGGGGAAGAAACATACCACTGGCAATTAGGGGGGATCAGAGCAACATTACATTTTTATTCCATTTTAGCTGGATGAAACTAGGAATTATTAAAAGAAAAGTAATTTGTACAGACCTGTTGTCTTATCAGCTAATTCTTCCCTTTATTTTCTTTAATTATCAACAAAATTATTAGCGGAAATATGAAAAAAATTTAGTTTGTTGCTGCTAACAGATTTGTATAGCGCCACAGCGTATAGTAAAGACTTTGCATGTGCTGTGAGGAAGGGTAGCAGGGGTATATTATTTTTGCCAATGTCATGGACACTGAGGTATGATTTACCCGCTTGCTGCGCACATTCGTCTGTTTGGCAGTCTCTTTAGTGTCTGTTAGTGTGTAGTCAAATACAAAATGATTTTTAATTGTATAATCACACCGTACTTCTATTTAAATGTAATACATGTGTAATATTGTTCCTTTGGTGAAAGAATTATTATATGGTATTGAATCAAAATCTCAAAAAATCTATAATCAAAGCATTTAAGTAGGTAAACTGTCAACCTTTAACTCTCTGTCAAAACTCACTCAGAGAGCATCAAAAAACTGACTGTACCACTTAGTAGCTCTGTTTTTTTTTAAATGTACATACCACCCCACCCCACTGCCACCGCCCACTATATCCCAGAAACCTGGGTACTTTTTGTTGCCTGTACATTTTTGCCCTCCCTCCCTTCATTTCTAATCCCCAATCGCTGCTGCTGATCACTGGTGGCATGTTTAGAAAATCTCGGATAGCAACAAGGAAATATAAGTACCAGAACTCTTTATTAAATGCCAGCCTTCTATTCCAAAGCCAATTTTTTAAGATAAGCAAATATTAAACTGATTCAGCTTCTCCAGAAAACTCCCCATTTTCCTGAACAAACTAGACTTGGATTATTATCCGGTTATGTCAGTGTAGGAAAAGTTTAACTCTTACACACTCATGTTATAAGATTAACTAATGTATTGACTTTTAGGTGGATAATAAATACTATTTTGGTATTAATGTCAGAGTTCAACCGTCAATACGGATAAAATGAGTTTATAGTCTGTAAAGGTTTAAGATAATGGAGGTTGTTATCAGTGGGATACTATGAAGAAGGGTGATCAAATACTTAAATGAGGCTACGGAGTTGGTATGTGGAAAATTAGGAGTGAGATTAGTAGATCCTAATGGGCAGATAGGAATATATGCTCCAGCTCGGATGAATTTCACTTGAACCACACTGGTGTGTATGAGTTAGGGAGTTCGTTTAGGATAGTTATAGGGAGGTCCATTCAGGGAAACAGGATGGACTAGGGAGCAGTGGTGAGAGTAGAGGGAGCCGAAAGTCAAGTAACGATGTCAAAAGTTAAACTGTAGAAGTACTGTATTGTAAATAAGGAACAGAATTAAGTAATTAATAGATATATATTTACTGGTTACTGTAATAGGAGATGAACATGGCTAAGAACTGATATTATGGGTGCGGAAATTTCTTTACGGAACTGGAACGTTTATCACCGAGATATGATAGATTCGATAGAAGGGGAAGTAATCATACCAGTGAAAGAAGAATTTATAAGGTACTCGGTGAATCGAATATAATTACATGTTACAAATCTCATGTTATGGTCCGTATTGAAATGTACTTAAAGTCAAATAATAATACTAGATTATAAATTCCACCTGTTCAATACATAAGAGTTTTTTATTTAAATTTAAGAAATATTTCTTAACATATTTTTTTATTTATATTTAAGAAATATTTCTTAACATATTATAATGTGTTAAGAACTATTTCTTAAATTTAAATAAAAAACTCTTACGTATTGAACAGGTGGAATTTATAATCTTAGTATTATTATTTGACTTTGAATCAAATATAAACTGGAATTATATTTTACAATTTTATTGAATCCACCAACAAATACACAACAAGCACCTCATTTTTCTACATAGCCTTCCGAATTTGAGCCACAGTTTTGCCATCGAATTGGCAAATTTTTAATACCGTCCTTGAAAAAAGATGAACATGTGTGCAGCCAGTTGCACATGTACTCTACTACTGCTGCATCATCATGAAATCGCTTTCCTCTCAGTTCTTCTTTCAGTGGTCCAAACAAGTGGTTGTCACAAGGCGACAAGTCTGAGCTGTAAGGAGGATGTTCCAGAGGTGTCCAATGCATTTCCTCCAATTTTTACTGTGTTACAACAGCAGTGTGCGGCCTTGCATTGTCGTGCAGAAAAAGAACATCTCGGATCGGTTGCTGGCAACATTTGTTGCAAGAAAACGGACCTTTTCAACACATTCTGGTTTGATTTATACTGTGTTTGATATAAAAAGTCAATTTTATTTTCTTATATTTATACATTCAAGGAAAACTGACATCTTATAATTTTTGTGTTACTATATACAAAGCTACAGGGTTTAAGTGGACAAGCAACGAGTTACAATTCCTTGGATGGGAATGTCAGTATTTCTATTTAAAAAAAGTAAAATTCCTCTTATTCTTCAAGCAAAGCGTAATATATTTACATAATTCAACAAGTTTAATGCTTGATTAACAGTTTCCCGCTGGCTCCGCCTGCAATGTATGGTGTTGTTCGTTACTATTCTCACGGATGTATTTGCAAAGTTTCGAGTTAATGAAATAAAGCACATGATCTGCTGTGGTAATGGAATGTAATATTATGTCAACAAAACACTTGAACATACATCACACAAAGAAATTGAATTAAACGTTCCTTGGAACAACGTTACGCGCCGAACTGTTAAAAAGTCCTTCAAAGATCTTTGTCATGGGGACAAATGTACTTACAACTTTTCTCAGAATCTACCAATTAAAGCAGTTAATACCTCAAAAGAAAGCGCTTGATCCACTGGGTATGTTTAGACCAAAATGAACTGCGTACCTCAATTAGAACGAACGATACGATTGCTTCGATGAGAAAAAATGTTGAAGAAATGAGACGTCAAATTGAATGTGCACTCATAACTTTCCTCAGAATCAACCTATTTGAATAGTTAAGAGCTCAAGTGAAAGTGCTTGATCCACTGAGTGTTCTTAGGCTAAAATGAACTCCATACCTCAATTAGAACCAAAGATATGATTGCTTCAAAGAGACAAAAAATTGAAAAATCAAATAATTTGAGAAAGGCAGAAGTTTGATTTATAGTACCTGATGACAAATCTGTGCATGAATACCTTTCGGTTAAAAAAAAATGAAGGAAATTGACCGGATAGAATGGCCGGACTAACTGACTTCAGTTTTCATAAAAAAAATTAATATATAGATTTTGCACAGTGTTGTAGTGTTATGTGACTTTCCCTCTTCAATGAATTTCTGAAAATAGTATTTAAAACTTATTAGGCACCCGATGATAATAGCTAGCCTCTAAATAGTGAGGGAGCTTCATCATGAGTGAGGACATAGATATTTATTATCCAAGATTAAAGTACTACAACAACAATGTAAATGCATCTACAAAATAGATATACAGTTTGCCTTCAAATAAATAAACTAACTGATGGTAAGCATGATTGCATTGTTGGCGAGTTCATCAGATAACTTAAACCCAAGCGACAAGCCAGAGCTCATTCACCTTAACCCTGTATTATATTAGAATTGTTTCTTAAGTACTTCTTAAAATATAATATTGAAAACTGTAATTAGTAGGGCTCGGATGTTTAGGAAAAGTCATTTTTTTTCTTTGTCTCTATTTTCTTGTCTGACTGAATTTCGGTGCAAATCAGGTGATTATCATCACAAATAAGTGAATTTCATTTGTCTTTAAATGCATATTTTGGCTATTTTTGCTGTAAGGTCATATTTTTAGCTATTTTAGTAGAAACATCATATTTCGGTTATATTTTGGCGGTTTGACGACAGATGTAGATGTACAAAATCATCTTCAACTTACCGAATGCGAACTAGTGTTCACAAAACTGCTTCTCAGTATCATGCTGTTGATACAAGTGGAATACCTTTTGTATACAATGAAGGTCATAGACATCACCCTAACAAACCCACTGTACTCGGCAACTCAGTCTCCCAGGTAGAGACAGAAATAATCCAGAAAATTCGGTCCCAGCAGTGAGCTAATTACTTCTGGTAATTGCTCACTTGTCTTTGTTCAGATGATAGAACCTCAACCTCCTTTCACTTACACAAGCGTCAGTTTACAGAAAATCATATCCCAGCACATGTTCCAGTATGCTTAAGGTAAAACCTTCTACTAGCGTTACGTTATGAATCTTTGTTAAGGAATTTGTAGAGGAATATTTCGGTACAGATGGTTTACTTCTGTTTTGCAAGTTGTGTGAAGTGAAAGTCGTGGCTGAATAACGGTTTAATGTGCAACAACATTGCAACACGGCAAAACACAGCAGCAATGTCAAACGACAACATGTCGATAAGAAGAGGTAGCAACTGATATTCAATAAGGCTGTTACATCTTCAGCGATGGACATATGTTCGGATTTTCAAAGGAACTTTGTGAGATGATGGTGTCTCCAAACATTCCTCCAAACCCTCATTTCAAGAATTCCCTGGAGAAATACTGTACACTAAATAATCTGTTCCTACAGAATCAACACTGCGAAAAAACTATTTATCACATTGCTATGAATATAGGTCTGCTCTAAATCGAATACGACACAGTGTAGCAGACAATAAGATTTGGATATCTATTGATGAGACGACAGACACTGAAGGTAGATGTACAGGGAATGTAATTATTGGAACACTCCGTGCTGATCACCCTGGGGTTATTTTTCTACTAACCTCAGAAGTTTTAGACAGAGAAAATCATTCAACAAGTGCAATTCTTCTTGATAATGCACTAAAAATTTTGTGGAAGGATGAATTTAAGCGGGAAAACGTTCTTCTCTTTGTTATTGATGCTGCTCCGGACATGGTGAAAGATGCTGAAGGCCTCAAGCTGTTTTATCCAAGAACGATTCACGTCACTTGCCTTGTGCATGCTCTGCATTGGGTGGAAGAAGAAATTCGTGGAAATTTTCCGGAAGTCGATAAATTAATAAATCTAACGCCAAATTTTTTTGAAAGCACCACTGCGTGTTGCGACTTTTAAGGAGTTAGTTCCTTCGATACCACTCCTCCACAGACAGTTCTTACTAGGTGGGGGACGTGGCTCATTGCTGTCGTGTATTATTGCGAAAACTACTCCACTATCAAAAACATTGTTAACAGCTTCAACAAAGATGAAGCCTCTTGTATCAAGATTGCGCAGGAATTGTTTTCCAACAATTTGTCAGAAAGTTTGGCATATATTAAGTTGAAATTTGGAATTATATTGAGTGCAATTACTCGTTTAGAATCTGCTGGCTTAGAAACTCATCTAAGTATTGACATTGTGAGAAGTATTGAACTTTCAGTACAACAATCACATGGAATAGTTGATGACAATATAAAATGGAAACTTCAAAATGTGCTTAATCAAAATGATGGTTTTCACCATGTGTGCAAGATAAATGACGCTATTAGAGGAGAAGGTACCAGTACACTTCAAGATGAGTGCATAATCAACAGCAGTGATTTAACATTATTTAAATATGCACCAATAATGTCTTGCGATGTAGAAAGGAGCTTCTTTTCTTACAAGAATATGTTAAGTGATAATCGGAGGTCTTTCATGCCTATTGCTTTGAAGATGAATCTTGTCATACACTTCAATTCCACTTGTGGAGAAGAATGAAAAAGGTATGTGAGTTTGCACTATAGGCTCTGACGCCCTAACATAATGTACCAGGCGCGGTTCTGCCTTTAGGTCACATGGTCACGTGCCCCTCCACCGATTAAAACTATTATAAAAATCAGAACAACATTATGCACGATTACTGTCACGACCAGTTTCAGTGAGTTCAAGAGGCTATGATTCACCATGGTTGTTCTTGTTCTAGCAGCCCTGGATTAAACTAGGCAACATAGTAAAGGTCTAATCCTGGATGGGACCGACTCGTTCTTATACCTGAACATCATCCCCTCATTCTGTGAGCTGTGAGGGGTGAAGGGGGTTATGGCGAATTCCATTGACCCGGTCACAGTATTTCTACGACGTGACACTTCAGCGCTAGTTCGTATTTTGAACTTACTTCTCCTACAGCCTACTAGATAGCACCCAGCTACACTTTCCTGTCGGCATATATATTATTAACGCGCGAAAAAGTATATAGTGTTTGTAGCAAACCTGTGTCTGTTGGATTAATTGTGTCCATCGGTGTCGATGTTCATTGTAAGTCTGAAAAGTATGTGAAGATTAGGGTGATATCTGAGTGTATTCCTGTTCGAGCATAAATGTTTTAAAAATGAATCAATTGAGTTACTTACAAACAAAATCTCTTAATTACGAAAACAGATTATTAGCTAAAGAAATGGGCGGACCAAGACCAAAGCTTAGCATAAATCGTTCAAAGATAAAAATAGAACCTACAATCGCAGTTTTATATACAAGAAATAAAAAGGTAAGATTAATTTAATTGATTTAATTGATTCCTAGTGTTCCTAATATGTTGAATGTGCCCCACCCATTTTTATCATCACGAGCCGCCACTGTAATGTACTGAAAGACATCTACTTAATTCGTTTCTTGGCGCTCAATTTTAACTTTAACGCATTTGAATAATGTTAATGAAATCTGAGCTTAAATGTTCCAAAATATATTTTTTTAACTAGACTGATTTCTAGTTTTCTCGTATTTCAAACCACCAATACAGGGTGCAGACATGTTTTGACTTTTAAAATGTTGTGTGATATGATAATCTTAGCGAACTTAGTACTCTATAGGTATGTGTTCACAAAAGTTTGCTAAGTGAATCAAGGATAACAGAGTGTGAATAATTGCTGCACATGTATATTCAGAAAACTAATATTAAAGTACAAAGAATGAATTTAGCTAACAAATACGTATTAGAGGCATTGCCATTTCAATTTATAATTTATTTTAAAATGGCCATTTTTTAATTAATCATTTTCAGGTCATATTTTGTAATTTTTACGTCATATTTTGTCACTTTTGAGGTCATGTTTCATTATTTTTAGGGTTACATTTGTTTGCTTATTTTGGCTATTTTTAGGTCTTAAACATCCGAGTCCTAGTAATTAGTTACGCACAGCACAAAAATATTGGAGGTTCTTTGCCTGACTCTTGAATACATACTGTCAAAATACGTATTTCTTACAACATAAATTGAAAATTACGTGGGTTTCTGCCCTCTTTCATTATTTTCTGCCTCCATTTCAAACTCTGATATTGCCGCAGTGATTGTGAGTGACTGGGAGAACTTCGCCCAAACTTCTTGGTCTGTGATGTAACCATGTCACTGTGGTTGAATAACATACGTTCATCGCCTGCCTGCTTGCCTGCTTACAGCGGTGAGTGCCAATAGGACAAAATGCCCAATGTAGAGCACCTCTGCTTTAGAGGATTCACAGCGTACTCTTCATGGGTTACCCATCCTAACTGTCTCAAGAATGAGGCTAACACACTTCTCTGTAAATAATTGCTGGAGAGTCTGCCACCTGGGTGACAGACACAGATCAATGATGATTGATTTCTAGGCCTAAAAGCTTTCTATAATAGAGATATAATGATTTATAATATATTTTAATAATACTCTATAAAGTGACGAATCCAAGGGGGCTAAGCTGCCCCAGGCTCAGAGTTAGGGAGGGGGGGCCAAAATGTCCAGAAGCATTAGAATAATTATTATGATTTTTGGGGAGATAAACAAATGAACTAAACTAATCTTAGCATAAGCTGTAGCATAAATAACATTATATTAGTAATAACTAATGATAAATACTTTTATTTGTATTCCTACCTGCATTACAACTTTTAAATACATAAACATCTCATCTGCACCCATGCTCCTTAGATGACAAGTGCTGGCTGAGTTTCCAGTCACCCGCTAATCACGGACCATTAAATTTGTTTATACAGTAGTATTGTGACACCCATGTCACAGTGGCAGGAACACGAACTCTGAATTTATTTTGCACTATTTTGTACTATTGATTCTTGTAATCATAATCGATTTGACATATTTTTGCTTTTGTTGTTCCTGGTTTGTTTTCCTGTTTCAAATTTGTTGTTGTTTTGTTTTACTTGTTGATGGATACATTCCTGGTTTTGTAAACTAAAATAATTCTAATTGGTTTAACTCTGTATATTTGTATTCATAACAATAATAAATCAATGTCAAAAATTATATTAACATATTATTTACGTGCTCACAATCCTGCAACTCATTTACTACTCTACAGAGTATACAGATACTTGGTCCGGCTCCATGGCTAAATGGTTAGCGTGCTGGCCTTTGGTCAGGGGCGTCCTGGGTTCAATTCCCGGCAGGGTCGGGAATTTTAACCATCATTGGTTAATTTCGCTGGCACGGGGGCTGCGTGTATGTGTCGTCTTCATCAACATTTCATCCTCATCACGACGCGCAGGTCGCCTGCAGGAGTCAAATCAAAAGACCTGCACCTGGCGAGCCGAACATATCCTTGGACACTTCCGGCACTGAAGCCATAAGTCATTTCATTTTTTCATTTATGTGCAGAATGCGGGAACAAGGGAAAAACTATCGGGAGAAGCATTCAGGAGGAAAGTCCGAGAAAAGGAAGAAGCACAGAAATCTTCTTCATTAATATCAACTCGATTGGGAGAAAATAAAGAAGGTATGTGTATCATTAGTCAGATAATTGATACCAGCCAAGATATGTCAAAATCATCATAATTTTGACTTGTTGTACCTACCTACCTACCTACCTACCTACCTCAGGTAAGCAGGTCCTGAAGGGCATTATTATATTGGTTACTAGCTGATGTACCCGTGCTTTGCTACGGAATTCTAAATTTTATACAGAATTCTAGGTTAGGTAGTGTAAACGTTGTGAGCAAGATTGTATTAAGCTGCATAGCTCTTAACGTTGCCCTAGAAGCACGACTGGCAAGTCACCAATGTCTTTTCTCATATGAAGACTGGGTTGGGTAATTTTCATTGTAATGGTAGGCCAGCTTGCCTACTGTCAGTCACAATCAGATTGGGGAGTTTTCATTGTAATGGCAGACACTCACTCTCTGCCTGCCTTTATAGATTCTCAGAAAGACTCTTTTACTGGTTTTCCCAACTGAAATGAACATGGGTCATTACAATGACGTCAAAAGGAATGGCGCGATTAAAAGCAATGCCTTCATATGAAATACTTGATCAAATGAAAAACCACACATTTTCTCACTTTTAACGAACAGTACTATGCTGCCGAACTAACAGTCCAATGCTACAGAGCTGGAATAACCAAGACGCAGACATCCGTGATCCGTGAACATTCTTCTTCCTTTTTTGGGGGGGGAGGTCAAATAGTGGATAGTCCCAGGGTAAAAACTATGCCTGTTTACTTATCTGTTTCCTGGGAGTACCCCACGAGTCAGAAAATCTCAATTCACTACACTGGCGGAGGAAAGAACTATCTGATGTGGACGCAATTTTTCCTCCAAGCCAGAGAAGAAACCACATCTTCGCTGCTAATTTGGAATAAAATTAATGTAGATTTAATGAAAGTGAAGAGGAAGAAGCTCTTCCTAAGAAACGGCTCTTTTCAGGGTTGAATTTTGAGTTATTTAGTGAATAGTAGTACTATAATTTGGAATAGGGCTAAATTGTAATTCCAGACCAGTTCATTCTACTACTCCTACTACTACTAACTGAGCCTCTGACTTAAGTGCGTACACTGCTCATTCAAAACAGCGCCTCAGAGTAGGTATCGAATACTATGATGAACCAGTGTGTTATGTACCAGCAGTATCAGAAAATGTATGAACCAGAGGATTGGCATGCTAAAGAAGAAAGTTATCTAACTCCTCAGCTATTTCCTGCCAATATTCAGTTAGGCTGTTATACTCGGTACACAGCAGTAATCCCATCTATCGGAGTTGAATGTCAGCATAAGAGACAAAGAACATTACAACAAACAACGGTCAGTGTAATGTTATTGTTGATCTATGTTAACGCACTTTCGATATTGTAGGCCTTCGCATTATTAATTGTCTTCCAGTTCTGAAATACCACTCTTATCATAGTCGGTACGGTATAAAACTGAATAAAACATAAATGATCGGAAATTATATTCTCTATAACTTTTGTTATGTAGTACTTTTCCATAGAACCAAGAGCATAGGTATTTAAAAATTAAATTTTAGGTGCCTTCCTCTAAACTACCATTTCACCCAGGGTGAATAAAATTGTTTATAGCTTAAACTGTAGTTTCTTATTCCCGGCTCTATATACCGATTTTCATTAAATTCTGTTTACCCATTTTGTCGGGGCTCGGCGTTGATATGGACTTAGCAACAAAAATCCAAATTCATGAATATCTGTATCATCATAGCCGGTACGGTAAAAATGCATAAGACGTAAATGATCAGAAATTTAATTCTATGTAACTTTAGTTATGTAGTATGTATCGATATGACCACTAATAATATAAATATTTGAGAATTGAATTTTAGACCTTCCCCTAAACTACCATTTCACTCAGCGTGAATAAAATAATTTATAGCCTAGATTGTAGCGGCTCACCCCCCGACTCTACATACCGATTTTTATTAAATTCTTTTCAGCCGTTTTCTAGCGATGCGTGTACAGACAGACAGACAGACAGACAGACAGACAGACAGACAGACAGACAGACAGACAGACAGACAGACAGACATTATGGAAAAGTAAAAACTGCATTTTCTTGTTACTGGGGACATGATCGATACAGAAATACCATTCTTTTCAAATTCTGAGCAATGTACAGACAAAACTCTTATATATATAGATTTCCTAGTTTGTTTCGTGAAAGCGTATTACTGCATACAGTACACTTGTATAGTCTCACCTCCGAGTGGATGCACTTGTGTTTTTCGACAACAATTTGTGAAAACACACTGTTACATTATTGACACTTGTACACTTTTTCCCCAGGGAAGGTTGAAATTCCTTCTCGGTTGAAAGCGTAGCCTTACACGCTTCGTTCTTCCATAGCGCCTCCGAATGTTGCAGACGTTTCTTTTAAGTTCTTGATCCAAGTGTTTTCCATAGTCAGTTGCAGCTTGTGTATTTATGCATATTGCATAAGATATGAACATTAAAACAAGAATAATAGTTAACACCACCTTTCCAATACTTATTTTTCCTATATTTAGGAAATAAACATTACAACAGGCATTGTAAGATGGGACATGTTTCGCTTAACAGTTGTAAGCATCATCAGCCGAAAATAAATCTTAGCCTAAAGTTAGGTCAGGGCCCTGAACCTAGTGTCCTTAACATATATGGCACCCTAAGAATCAACATTTATATTTATAAAATGAAAATAGGCTTAAAACTAGTGTGAAAAAACATGGAATGTTACAACATGGCTAAGAGAAAAAACACAATCGAGTTGAGACAGAGGATAAGAACAGAAAGTAGGCTACAATACAGAGCTGGTAGTGAAATAATTAAAATCATTAGGATATCATTGTTACCAGTCAGTCAATCAGAATGTTCAAACATAAAAACAAGCGTGAAAATATATAAGAGTGTTCATCATGGCTGAGTTAGAAAAAACACGTAATCGTGTTGCCAGAGGTAAAAACATAAGGTACAACATAGAGCTGGCAGTGTAATATCAAACTCATGGCATTAACTGACTGGCAGCCATGAATTGACTTTTGCAAAGATATTTATAACTATAACATATTTTGATTAGTACTTCCATATTATAATACAATTGCTGCATTTCATATAAGTTGGTAAAAAGCGTGACTAATTCACGAATGACTCATATGTTATCGATTCTTATTTTATACTTCAAGTAAAAACCCATTATTATGTTAGAATAATTTAAAGAAAGTTTTGAAAACAGATGTTTTTTATGTCAATTTCCTGAAAACTGAATATTTGATAACAATAACTGAAATTTGTTTACAATAAGCCAGTGGATCCCGAAGTGTGTGCACCGCGGCGCCCTGGGGACCATAAACTATTAGAAAATTTTCATTATTTTACGTCCATTTTCAATCAATGTGATATGACACGACATCTATAATTTAACAGTATCCAGTGTCCACTGTATTTTCAAATTTTCCATAAAAATTAAACTGTTCTTTTAGTACAACTAGTGAAACCATTTAACCAGGTTGTATTTTTATTAGAGAAGCAGAACTAATATCTTTTGAAGAATACGATTTAGGGTCTACTTCTATTGCAGAGTAAGTGCCGGGAACTTCAAATAATAGTACATCCAGTACTTTCATTCGTGACCCCGCTGCAGGTCAACATACAGTAAACATCTATTTGATTTTAAGGATCCAGGGACCTGGCCAGTCAGGGTTTCAGATGCAGAGAGATGGCTGATTGTTGAAAAATTATTATGCAAAGGCAAAATTAAACCAGATGTAATTGATTTTCTTAGAGAGGGAAGAAAATTGTCAAAAGACTGGTTTTATAAACAACTTTCTAACGGAAAAAAGGTGTGCAGTCTTTGGTTAGCCTACGGTAAATCAAAAAATGCTTTGTTTTGCGTACCATGCAAACTACCGATAACTTATCTGAGAAAAATATTTCTCGTATGGTTAAGGACAGTCTCACTCTGTGGAATAATTTACATGGAAAAATTCCAGAGCATGAAAAATTGAGTAACAACAACAACAACAACAACAACAACAACAACAACAACAACAACAACATTTGTGCTCTTGGAAAACATTAGACACATTGCTAAATCGGTCTTAGTTGTCATTGTTGATATGTTTCTGCTTCTGGCAAACAGGGCAGTCCTTTAGATGTTGATATGAAAGCCTTGACCTTGATAATCCAAGATGTGGGAAGTTCTTAAGCACCATTGACATATTGTCTCGCTACCTCCCTGCACTGAGAGAGCACATAAGTCGTCACAAAAATGGTCAAGTCAGCTACTTTCACATGGCATCCAAAATGAATTTTTGAAAATAATTGGATCCAAAATAAGGGAGCAAATAGTGAGTGATATTAAAGAAACAAAATCCTTTTCCATTATCTTTGACTGCACTCCTGATATAAGTCATTTTGAGCAGATGTCGAAAATTATCAGATATGTAAAATTCAATGAAAGTGGGGCAGAGATTTGTGAAAGTTTCACTGACTTTTTAACGATTAGTGACAAGACAGAGCAAGCACTTTCTGAAGTAAAATTGCAGAATATCAAGAGTGATGGGTTGGAGTTTAAAAACTGCTGAGGCCAATTTTATGACAATGGTGCTAACATGGCTGGAAAGTGCAAAGGTGTTCAATCTCGTTTACAACAAGAAAATAACTTGCCATACTTTGTGCCATGCACTGGACATTCATTAAATTTGGTTGGGCAAAGGCTGCAAGTGCATTGTGCGAGGCAGAAACTTATTTTGGAATACTAATCTCTCTCTATTTATTCTTTGTATTGTCTACTAAAAGGTGGAAGGTTATGCTGAAGTATGTGCTGTTTGAAGCTACTGAGTTCTATTAGATGGTCAACAAAGACAAGCTGCAACAGTTGTGTACAAACTTGTTGAACAGATAATGCTTTAAATGAGATTATTTCTAATATGACATCCACCCCTGAGATTAGAACAAAAGCTACAAACTTTTGGGAAAAAGTCAGTACTTTTGAATTTATTACAGCTTCTTGTTTTCAGTTCAAGTGGCTAACACAAATTGATATTGTAAACAAAATTTTACGAAAAGAAGATATCAGCATTGGCCGATCTGTTAACCATATCAACAACCACATCGAGGAGTTTCAGAAAACTCCAACGAACACTACAAACGTAACTGATATAATCTCGGAAGCTAAGATCATTACAAATAATGAAAATCATTCTTTTCATTGATATTCAACATTGACCATGGCTCAAGGCCATCAATATTGTAATTTCCCCCCAAAACCCCATGCACTACAGCCCTTGAAGGGTCTTGGCCTACCAAGCGACCGCTGCTCAGCCCGAAGGCCTGCAGATTACGAGGTGACGTGTGATCAGCACGACGAATCCTCTCGGCTGTTATTCTGGGCTTTCGAGACCGGGGCCATTATCTCACCATCAGATAGCTCCTCAATTCTAATCACGCAGGCTGAGTGGACCTCGAACCAGCCCTCAGGTCCAGGTAAAAATCCCTGACCTGGCCGGGAATCAAACCCGGGCCTCCGGATAAGAAGTAGGCACGCTACCCCTACACCACATGGCCAGCATTGTAATTTCCACCTGTACCTAAATCAAGTTACTCATATAAGAATGGCTTTTTTTAAGTGAAGTTTTTTAATGTATTCAATTTTGTAGTAGATTTTAGATCAATTTTAACCAGTACCTGATACGGTTTGAGGTAATGATACGGCTGATGATGTCCCATAGAAAAGGGCGAAACATGTACCAATTCTTACTTTAATGAGGATTTAACTCTAACATTAACATATTGAGTTGTATTGAATAGGTGGAAAAGAAATAAATTTCTTACATTTATCATAAACTAAGATCATAGCTGAAAGGCTAAATTTGGATCCTCAGTTCAAAGAGGTGCGGAAACGGAAAAAGAAGAGGATGGTCGATGAAGATTGAGAAGATGAAAGCTGCGATTGGATGGCTGAAAAAAGGTTCCACAACACGATTATAGAAATAACAGACCATATCATTAATGAAATTAGGAAAAGATTTCATGCGTTACAAATTGTAAACAATTTGTTTGGGTTTTTACACTGGGCTCACCTGCAGGCGTTAAAAGACGATGACATCAAAATCTGGGAAATGCGGTTAGCTGATATATAGATATAATAATAAGAATGAATTAATAATAGAACTGCACAGTTTTAAATACCATGCTCTCAATTTAATACCAACCATGAAAACAGCAACTACTGCAAAACATTTGACCTTAATTTGCCAGAAAGGACTACAGGATGTAGATCTGAATGTAACAAGGGCACTTAGGATTTTTATAACAATGCCTGTTTCAGTTTAATTAAATGAAATGAGTTTTAGTCAATTCAAACAAATAAAAACATATTTAAGAAATACGACGGCACAACACCACCTCACAAATTTGAGTATTATCAGCACTGAACATCACATAGCATCTAAGATGTCATATCAAGTTAATATTAAAACTTTTGCAAAAGGAAAGCTCATAAAATTAAGTTTTAGGTTACAAATTTTTTCATATTGCTTCTTTGTTTCAGTAAATATATGTCAAGATTTTATTTTTTCAAATATTTTATTCTGAAGAATGTTAGTAAAATTACTTATTACAAAATAATCTTTCTTTTAAGTATTTCTTGTTATTGTGTAGGTATAATTTTATTTGTTTATTATCAGTTAACTCCTCTATCCAAAGGAAAGTTCATACTGTTTATTTTTAGGAGTTAGAAGGCCTTAAGGGTACCTTTGTGCATTATTTATTTTTCCAATATTTGAATGCTTATGTGGAGAAAATCCTGGTATGTTAAAATAAAAGTAGAGTTGACTTTGTAAGTCTACACTTATCTTTTTATTTAACATTTAATATTTTTGGTTGTTTAAGAATATTCATTGGTGAAGTTGATTTTTAAATTAGGCCTAGGCCTGTTATGTTTATTAAAATTTACATTTGTATTAACGTATTATTTAATTCGTACCCTGCCTGTTCATTAAGAAATGAACTTAAAATAACCACAATTGTTTTTGTTTATATTAGACCTATACTTCGTCACTGCAGCGATAAGTTGGAGTTGAGGGGCACCGAATTACATTGTTGCTCCGGGCACCGGAGAGCCTTCATCCATCCCTGACTCCATATGTTTGTTTGTGTCTGTATTAAAATGCTAATATCATTTCTCTCTTTCTACAAGATCATTTTATATTTTCTTTGTTAACTTATTTCCCACTACAATGTGACAGATGCCTTTCCTTGGCCTTGTCCTGCTGTCCTCCAGGCATTTTAAAAATATGCCAAAATGTCATATATTCTAAAATGCAGGACTACTGAAAACTGAACTTTTCATGACAGATTATTTCTTGACCTTCCCAGGAAAATAAAGTCATTTTTTATATTTAGTTTGATACACTTGCCCCTAGACCTGTTCCTACTGCAGATATTGGCTGTCCTGTTAAGCACTGTTTGCAGTTTAAATGTCACTGGCAATTTTGTTCTTAGTTTGGTTTCATGCTCTTGTACTGTCTTTCATTTAGTTTTCAGTTAATGTAACTTTACAGCTTTTCTGTCAGTAGAATACTATAACATATTTGTAAAGAAAAAAAACCACGGTATTAAAAGAATGACATTTTTTTCTTGATGGAACATAATCAGATTCTATCAAATCACACGTTAAAAATATATAAATTGTTATTATTATTATTATTATATTTTAATTGTTTTGGAAATTAGTCGTTAATGAGCATTTAATGGGCGGGTTAGTTTACCAGTAATTTTCTGTTACATCATTTTCAGTGCATTTCCCGGTGACACTAGAACCATTCATGGAAGTGTATTTGTATTTCTTCTTCTTCTTCTTCTTCTTCTTCTTCTTCTTCTTCTTCTTCTTCTTCTTCTTATTATTATTATTATTATTATTATTATTATTATTATTATTAAGACAAAAAATACAAAATTAAGGTACATGACACACACACCAGGCTACATACCAACATTAATAAAAGGTCTAATGGAAGGGTGATTTCAACTGAAGAAAGGAAGGCAGCATCTCTCAGAATACAGAAATACTGGACTGATAGAAAAAAAAAAAAAAATCCTGTGTATAACTGACTAGAGTGGTCCAATGTAATAAATAAATAAATAAATAAATAAATAAATAATTAAATAATTAAATAAATAAATAAATAAATAAATAAATAAATAAATAAATAAATAAATAAATAAATAAATAAATAAATAATCATTATTACTGTGTATCAGAGAGTAAATGTAAGTTAATGATTTTGATGAAATAAAAGAATGAAACTGACTTTTAAAGAGTATCTTGTAAGACATTATATTTAAGGTACTCGTCACTGACAGGTTAATGTTTCTATAACTGAGGCAGTGAAGTGGTAGAACATCTCAGCTAACAATAGTGAGTCAATGTAATGTTATAGTTAGAACATTGTAGGCCATCACATTTTGTTTTCTTAGATTTTGATAGCAACCGCCTCATTCTTTGAGATAATGAGTTTTCATTTCAATTTCGAGAGTCATCTTCATTATCTTCCTAATCGACAGTGGCTAATGACTAAGTGTATATGCAGCTTATTTAAAAAAATCACAAAAATAATAATGAATATTAGCTAGTTGGAGTTGTTCACGCTTTCTGCTATATTCTCTTTCAAATCTTTCCAACGACTTCTGAAACTCTCCCTTGTAAAGAGCAAGTGGTTAGGTAAAAATGAGTTAACAATGGCCAGAAACCATAAGGTACACTGCATTTTATACAAAATGGTCATGCAAGAAAGCTTAGCAGTACAAATGAATGATGCAACTAAGTTCAGAAAATAAAATGTTAAAATATTTGAGAAATCAAAGTGAAGTCCATGCAAAGCAAGGGGCAAAGAGAAATAAACTTGATGGCAAACTTACGGCTGCTTATGTATCACTTCTCCAACCATACTGCACATGGAGAGGAGGCAAATTGAAACTCATTAGAATAACATCATTATATGGATTAAACATGCACTTCAGATATAAATTGAATTTTACTTGCTTACATAAAATAATAAACTCCTGCACTTAAAATACATAAAATCATGGGAGAAAATAATCAACAAAGAAAGAGAATATTAGGAAAGGGTAGTTCACAAGATAAGGGTATAACAAATAATTTTAAAAAAGCACAGACTTCTCATATGTTCTCATCAGTGAGAAGAGGGAAGATGACATTGGCATGGACAACTTCAAAGCCAAGTGAATTAATGAACCATTCAAGATATGATATGGAATCAGAGGGAAGGGGAAGGGAAATGGTTTATATCACAGAATTCTATCTACTATAGAACATAGATACTACTTAGAACTACTTTAGAACATAGATAATAATAGATAATACGAATGAAGACTATAGAAATGAGATATCCGAGAAGTATGCAAGAGAAGCCAAGAAAAGAGAATGAAAAATGAAACATATGAAAAAAATATACACAATTTGAATGGTTACAAATTAAATGAAAGGGGCCAAAGAACCCTGATTAACATGAAAAACGGTAAAAGGCAGTGATTTGAACTGGAACATGATTATGGAAAGGAATGATGAAAATAAACTTCATTACAGACTGTCATGCCTTTCAGCATTCAATCTGCAAGCCTCTGTGAATTTACTACACCTCCACAATTCCTGTGGCCTCTTTGGGTTCCATAACTCATCTTATCATTAGAAACTAAGTCCAACCATAGTCATCTTGGTCACCTTCTACTTTTCTTACCCGCCAATACTGAATCCATTATTCACCTGGGTAATCTATCCTCCTCAATTCACCTCACATAACCCCATTACTGAAGCTGGATTATGCATACAGCTTCATCAATCTAGTTAATTTCTAACTTGGCCTTTATCTCCTCTTTCTGGGTACCTTCCTGCCATTGTTCCCACCTGTCTGTACCAGTGATCATTCTTGCTACTTTCTTGTCTGTTACTTATGAATAAGATATCCTGAGTCCACTCAGCTTTCACTCCTGAAAAGCAAACATGCTCTTAAAACAGACTGGTGTAAAAATAGTTTAGTCCAGAAACTGACTTCTACCTTATAGAATACTGTTGACCACAACTATGAGCCCGCTGCATTCGCTTTTCTGCCCTGTAAGTAGAAAAGTCCTCTCAGTTTTAATTACTGCATTGATGGGGTGAAAGTTCCTTATGGGGATCACGAGGTTAAAAGTCAGGTTGTGAGTTTCACAAATAGGAAAAGTCCTCTCAGTTTTAATTACTGCGTTGATGGGGTGAAAGTTCCTTTTGGGGATCATTGTAAGTATCTAGGTGTTAATATAAAGGAAAGATCTTCATTGGGGTAATCACATAAATGGGATTGTAAATAAAGGGTACAGATCTCTGCACATGGTTATGAGGGTGTTTAGGGGTTGTAGTAAGGATGTAAAGGAGAGTGCATATAAGTCTCTGGTAAGACCCCAACTAAAGTATGGTTCCAGTGTATGGGACCCTCACCAGGATTACCTGATTCAAGAACTGGAAAAAATCCAAAGAAAAGCAGCTTGATTTGTTCTGGGTGATTTCTGACAAAAGAGTAGCGTTACAAAAATGTTGCAATGTTTGGGTTGGGAAGAATTGAGATAAAGAAGAAGAGCTGCTCGACTAAGTGGTATGTTCGGAGCTGTCAGCGGAGAGATGGCGTGGAATGACATTAGTAGACGAATAAATTTGAATGGCGTTTATAAAGGTAGGAAAGATCACAATATGAAGATAAAGTTGGAATTCAAGAGGACAAACTGGGGCAAATATTCATTTATAGGAAGGGGAGTTAGGGATTGGAATAACTTACCAAGGGAGATGTTCAATAAATTTCCAATTTCTTTGAAATCATTTACGAAAAGGCTAGGAAAGCAACAGATAGGGAATCTGCCACCTGGGTGACTGCCCTAAATGCAGATCAGTATTGATTGATTGATTGATTGATTGATTGATTCATTGATTGATTGATTGATTGATTGGTCTCTGCACATGGTTATGAGGGTGTTTAGGGGTTGGAGTAAGGATGTACAGGAGAGGGCATACAAGTCTCTGGTAAGACACCAAACAGAGTATGGTTCCTGTGTATGGGACCCTCACCAGGATTACTTGATTCAAGAACTGGAAAAAATCCAAAGAAAAGCAGCTTGATTTGTTCTGGGTGATTTCCGACAAAAGAGTAGCATTACAAAAATGTTGCAAAGTTTGGGCTGGGAAGAATTGGGAGAAAGAAGACGAGCTGCTCGACTAAGTGGTGTGTACCAATATAAATGGTCCATTATTGGATATTACAAATTTTCCAGCTAACTCATTCCTGGTTGCCAGCGTTTCGCCCTCGTGTGCTAGGTTGGGCTCATCAGTTGGTACCTAGCACACCTACCAAGACGCTGGCTAGTGCATACCGTGGAGGCCACTGCGTAGGCTACTTGGAGCCTGCAGATTTTCTACCCTTACTCTTCTGCAAAAAGATTTCACTTTCTCTATCCTAGGCCTGGAGATACTTAGTTCACTACAGACCAGACAGTAGTCTGAATCATTGAAAAATCACCAGAAATACCCAGATATTTCTGACAGATTTCTGAATTCAAAGTCGGTTACGATATAGTCTATTATGGATATGACACACCCACCCTCTCATGTGTAGCAGTGAATAGTCTTATCCTTGAACTGTAACTGCTAATCCCATACTAGCATAAAAGCCCCGTAAATGCTTCCCATTCCTATTATCTTCCATATCTTCCCCACATTTACCCATCTCTCTCTCTCTCTCTCTCTCTCTGGTATCCTTCAGTTCTATTTTGAACTCTCACACTGAAATCTCCTATTAGCACTATCCTATCCTTGCTGTTGACCCTGACTACAATATCGCTCAGTGTTTCATAAAACTTGTCAATTTCTTCCCCATCTGCACCCTCAGATAGTGAATAGACAGACTGTTCTCATCCTCTAAATCTACCCACATCATTTGCTCATTTACGTGACTAACAGAAACTATGTTTGTGTGCAATAGTATTCCTGATGAACAGTCCTACCCCACACTCTGCCCCTCTCTTTTAACACCTGTTAAGAACACTTTATAATCTCCCCTTACTCAAATATCATTTCCTAACATATCCAGATGCGTCCTCTTTGCTGACTCAGTTCTACTTTCTTTCATCCATAAACCAATTAATATCGATAGTTCCACTTAAATTCCATTTTGTTTGCCAAGTTGTTCCTAAAAAGTCCATCACTTGTCAAATGGAAGTGGGACTCTGATATGTTCTGAGTGTGCTTAGTAAAAATTCTGTGAAGCAGGACGCTATGTTACTTACACACAGTCCCAGTGAGAAACTCTCTTCTAATGGGTTACAGATCACCAGTGGGTTGTGTACCATATCCTGGCCACTTCTGTCTTTATTTGGTTTGGATTACGGACGAACTACTTGTGTACTCATTGATTTCGGTATCATGGCCGACTCATTGAAATGTATAGTACATGCAAACTTAGCCCAAGGAGATCACAGATGTCGCCTTTGTCGCCTGTGACTTTATGACGTTTGTTCTCGATCTTGTCTATTTAGTTTTCTACATGGCTCTTCTTAGTCATTCTTGGAAAAGGTTATGGCAAATGACACTATGTTCACAAGCGCTTGTTTTTACAAGCATTATTTTAAATGCATTTTTTTTAATTAGTGGCTTTACGTCGCACTGACACGTATAGATCTTATGGCGACGATGGGACAGGAAAGGGCTAGGAGTGGAAAGGAAGCGGCCGTCGCCTTAATTAAGTTACAGCACCAGCATTTGCCTGGTGTGAAAATGGGAAACCACACAAAACCATCTTCAGGGCTGCCGACAGTGGGGTTCGAACCTACATCTCCCGAATACTGCATACTGGCCGCACTTAAGCGACTGCAGCTATCGAGCTTGGTATTTTAAATGCTTTAAGACATTATGTATTTTGTCTCAGAGGTTTCCAACACGCCTTTACACATATAAATATGACTTGATTAAGATAACGTAACTACCTTTTGTTTTAATTTTTCATTCTGTTTTTTGTAGTTGGCCTCATGGATCATGTCATTTTATATCGCCTTGTGGCGATGTGTCTGGCCACTACTTCTTGCTCTCCATGGGTATGTTTTTATTTGGTGGCCTATTTTGCTCTTTCTGTTGTTGCCCATATAATGTTATTCATATCAGCTATGTTTTTCTTTGTGTCACAATTCTGTATATTGATTTGCGTCTTACTATAACTGAGTGTGTGTATTGCGTGAATGAGCTCTGTTGTACCTTGGATATGTTTTACATCAAGTTTATTCTACGGTTCATGTGTGGAAGTCTCTGTATTATTATTGTTTATGTATCAAATTGCTCTTTGATGTCCCCACTATGTTGTCGTGTATCGGAAGGGCGTGTACATGTGCTGTTTTGGCATTTGAATTTTATATAAGAGATGTATTGATGATGTGATTTGAGCCTCTGATCTTGTGTGGGTTTGGCCTTGAATATCCGCATGAGACATTATTTATGAACTGTACTTCCACATTTGGGTACTACTGACCATTGTTGTCTTTTATGCGTTCCCTGGTTTTTTGGACCCCTTTTACCTATTGTGCAAGTGTTTGAATGTGAGGTATGTAGGACGCATATCATATTGCCTAGTTGTGTCGCTTATTCTTATTCTGCCAGGCTGAGTGGCTCAGACGATTAAGGCGCTGGCCTTCTGACCCCAACTTGGCAGGTTCGATCCTGGCTCAGTCCGGTGGTATTTGAAGGTGCTCAAATACGTCAGCCTCGTGTCGGTAGATTTATTGGCACGTAAAAGAACTCCTGCGGGACTAAATTCCGGCACCTCGGCATCTCCGAAAACCATAAAAGAGTAGTTAGTGGGACGTAAAACAAAAAACATTATTATTCCTTCTTTTCCCTTGATGTTTGATTCGGCCATATTTGATCTTTCTTCATTTTGTGTTCACTGGAAACCACTGTTGAGTGGCATCCCATTGAATTACATGTAATAAATTTCATGTTTGGTCCATATTGAATGTTTATATATTAAGTTTAAAAAATCAAGTTTATTATATGGTCAAACTTTTCATTACATTACATTCATAAGAATGCTTAAGATATATACATTACAATCAACTGGGACATGTTTCGCCCTTATTGTGGGCATCCTCAGCCAAATCATTTTATCCAAAATCATAGATCATCGGGATCCCGATATTCTAATAATAATTTAATTTAACATTTGATTGTAAGAATACTATGTGTAAACAAATACACTTTAGTTAAAACTATACTAACAGTCAAAGCAAATTATTAAAATTAAGTGTTGCTCCTGAAACAGTCTTAAAATTGTTCATTGAATGCCTTTTGACACTTTTTTTTTTTTTAAATTATCTTATACTGTAGTTATGTACTGGCCTGTCTTTTTAAGACAATGTTCTTAAATAAGAAAAACTAAACACTCTGATACACAAAAACCATGTAAGGGCACTTAACTATAATCACAGGAATATGCAGAATTTAGATATAAATTAATCTAAATTTTTTTTAAAGGTGGAAGAATGAATATTTCTTCGTAGGAAATAAGCATTGTGTATGTCTCCTCTTGTTTTGCCAAGAAAGTTTTCTGTGAGTCTCCCATTCGACCACCATCAGCACTGTGGCAAGACTAATTTCACTGCCATCTTGGAATTTGATCTCATTCTACCTATTTATCAAGAGTAACAAAGCTCCTTAAACAACAAAATTCGGAATAATAATTTAGAACATTACACTAGCATACTAACACTTCTTTTTACGAGCTCAAGATTTCAATACCATTATTGTTTACATGCATAAATTATGTCACAAGACAACTAAATATACTATTAATAATGAGGCCTATTTGAATATGAATCCAGTGTATGAATGTATACAGCTCAGATTTTTTTTTTCAAATATGCAAGATATTAATGTTTTTTACTACAAATAAGACATATTCCTAGAAAACAAATTGTGCCATGAGTTGAGATATTTTAAAGAGGTTTATCTAAACCCACCCTTCTCGTAGGGTTGATTAGATGTTGTCAGACAACTAGTGTTTTAGATAACACCTGATTAATTTCTATCTAAATTCTGCATATTCCTGTGATTATACAAAAGTGCCCTTACATGTTTTTTAGTGTATCCAAGTGTTTAGTTTTATTATTTAAGAACATTGTCTTAAAAAGACAAGACAGTACCTAACTATAAGCAAAAAAAATAAAAAATTAATAAGTGTCAAAAGACATTCAATGAACAATTTTAAGACTGTTTCAGGAGTATCACTTAATTTTAATAATTTTCTTTGACTGTTAGTAGAGTTTTAACTAAATTGTATTTGTTACAGTAGCGTAGCCAGGATTTAAGTTTGGGGGAGGGCCATTCATCCAGAATTTTATTTTGATAGGTGTCCAAACTTCCAGAGTTTAGGTGGTGTAGAATACATAAAAAGGAAATGAGTGTCCTTGGATCCAAGTAAGAGTGACGGATTCGTGCAGAACGGCTGGATGTCCTTATGGGTGCATTATGGGTGCTGTCCTGCCTATACTACTGACGCACATACTGAACTACTGTTTACTAAACAGAACTTTCCCTACTGTCTGAAAAACAGACACCAACCCAAGCCGGTACCTAAGAGTTTAGACCCACAATCACCCTCTGACTATCGTCCTATATCTATACTCCCCATGCTTTCTAAAGCCTTTGAACGTTTAGTATACAATCAAGTTCTGGAATACCTAAATCAAAATGCTCTTTTGGACCTTTGCAATCAGGATTTAAGAAGGGTCACAGTACTGCGACAGCACTTTTGAAGGTTACTGAAGACATTAGAAACGCTATGGACAAACGACTACTCACTATACTTATCCTTCTTGACTTCAGTAGCGCCATTGACACTATAGTAATTCCGACTATGATAAAGAAGATGAAACTGCTAAACTTCGACCTGGCTGCTTTTAAGGTTTTTAGTTCTTATTTGAGTAACTGTCAACAGCGTGTAACAGTAAACGACAAGGCCTCTAAATGGAAAATGAAACTCAGTGGTACCCCACAGAGCAGTATTCTAGGGCCCTTACTTTTCTGTATTTACATCATTGACATACCTCCATGCTGACGATCTTCAAATATATCGACCCTGCAAAACAAGATATTAACAATGACCTCCGACAACTCAATATATATGCACAACGAAACTCTCTTATACTAAACTGCAAAAAATCATAGGCAATCATAATTGGATCACGAAAACTACTGAGCTGCTCAGACAATGTCGCAATCCCGCCTATCCCACTGAATGGTAACATTATTCCCTACAGTAAAACGGTTAAAAATCTCGGCGTAATGATGAATGAAACAGCTAATTGGTCTGATTACATGAAATAAATACTTAAAAAAGATTTTTGGAGTGCTTCACCCTATGAAATGGCATAGGGATGTATTTCCATTTGAGCTACAGGCCAAACTAATACAGACAACACTGGCTCTCCCTATTCTCGATTATAGTGACGTTGTTTTAGTTAACATGACGAGAGAGAAACGCTTAAACTTCAACGAGCACTGAATTCCTGCCTGCGATTTATTTACAATATCGGGTATGATGTTCATACCACCCCATACTATCAGGCTGCCTCATGGCTGAGTCTGATAAACGTCGGCAGCTACACACGTTAACGATGGTGTATAGAGTGGTAGCTGAAACTCAGCCACTTTATATTTCTTCTAAATTCATCAATTTATCATCATTTCACAACTTAAATATACGTTCTAGATTTATTCTTTCTATTCCACTGCACCGCACAAACAAAATTAATAGATCATTTGTGGTGACTGAAGGTCACCTGCCAAGACTACCTGCTGAGGACAGCTGACTGAATGGTTGAAGTATGAATATGTGCGTGGCTAAGAATTAGTCCTTTTTAAGAGTTTTTAATATTAGTTTTAATATTAATTTAGTAATTTATTTCAATTTATTTTCAACTCTATTTATTCATGTAGTTTTAACTATTTTAAGCACCTCAGTATTTTATTTAAAATTTGGATTAGTATGTGGTTAAGTGTACGAGAGGACCTGGAGCCCTAACTTTGCCACTGTACAGAAGGCACTAATAAGTAGCAAATAAATAAATATACACGTCACAACATATGCTAGGTGGGGTTTACCTTGTCCTATTAGTTTCCCTCGTGGTTAGGGCCGCGCAGCTGTGAACTTGCACCCGGGAGTTAGTGGATTCGAACCCCACCCTCGGCAACCCTGAAAATGGTTTCCCGCGTTTTCCCCCTTTTCACATCAAGCAAATGCTGGAACTGTACTTTAATTAAGACCATGGCTGCTTCCTTCCCACTCCTAGGTCTTTCCTATACCACCGTCACCATAAGACCTATCTGTGTCGGTGCGACGTAAAGCAAATTGATAATTAGTTTCCCTCGCAAGCCTGGGATACAGAATATAATAGAATAAAGTTACAGTTTTGTGACGGTAATATTCGTATTTATAATTTTTATTAACGTGCCAGAAACCAACAACATGGAGCTGTTGCCATTTCAACATCATCTTAAGGGCCACTGACCCAAGCCGGGATTTGAAACTGCGAACTCGGACTCAGAAGGACAGCGACTCAACCATATAAGCCACATGAAAAGGAGGACTTTATGATTATTGTTATAAAGAGATGCAGTTAGATTTTTACAAAGGTTTTATGAGGAGTATTTGTTACGGCGTATGTTTTCCAACTGTCCTAAATGTACGAGGCCGGATAGAAGAACTAGCTTGAAGCTTAAGAGCCTTGCAGGGGTGTCGCTTCCTTCTCTGTTCACTTTTCCAAAGCAAACTCCATGGCGTAACAGCCCCGAAGGGCCATCGCCTACCAAGCGACTGCTGTTCAGCCCGGAGGCCTACAGATTACAAGGTGTCGTATGGTCAGCATGGCGAATCCTCGCTGCCGTTATTCTTGGCTTTCTAGACCGGGGCCGCCATCTTACCGTCAGATAACTCCTCAATTATAAACACGTGGGTTGAGTGTACTTCGAACCAGCCCTCAAATCCAGGTAAAAATTCCTGACCTGGCCAGGAATCGAACCCGGGGCCTCCGGTAAGTGGCATCCAGGAGACAATGGGTTGAAACCCCACTGTCGGCAGCCCTAAAGATGATTTTCCATGGTTTCCCATTTTCACACCAGGCAAATGCTGGGGCTGTACCTTAATTAAGGCCACGACCGCTTCCTTCCCAGCCTTAGCTCTGTCCTTTCCCATCGTCGCCATCAGACCTATGGTGCGACATAAAGCAAATTCTAAATAAAAAATATAAAAATCTTTTCACAACCCCTCCCAAGGAAAAGTAGTATCCACGCTACTGGCCTGGACTTACTGAAATTATTTTGTGGGAACGCCACTGCATCCACTCACCATTTAAGGTACAACATAAGCCCGAAGAATGGTTGGATACTCAAAATACACCACCATAAATGATGCGGTTATGGCTCAAAAGTATAAAGAAAGGTACGGGACGGGATCTAGTGTTTTAAGTAGAATCCGTATCAATAGAACGTGACTTCCCATTTTTAAAATGTTTCATTCATTGACAGTGATTCAAGCCTGGGCCGTTCTGATGAGAAGATAGAACCAGTGGAACCGAGTTAACACGCCCACCAATCACAAAATATTTATCAACACTTTTGATGGTGCCATTTGAGGTTCCAATCAGTCCCCGGGCATTTGACAAAATATGTAGGCCTACCTGTCAAACTTGGCATGCATCCGCGATTGTCTTGCTACTGTTAGAATTTTTTTTAAAATTTTCGTAACTTATCGAGGATGCACATAGTTTTGGCTTCTCAGTGACAAAATGGTCCCTGTTCGAAAAAAGTTACTTATATGGCACAAAATGGGGAACTAACAAACAGTGCAAAATCCTGTCACAGTCTTCCCAATGCTGCAACTTAAAACACAGCACATCTCTCAACCACGGTACAACCCAAGAATCCCTAGGACTTTGTTGTTTCCTGGGACCGATGTGCGATGTTGTAAGCTTGCAACTGTTTCTGGCCGTAACCCCAGTTATCTTGGTGGTCACGTTCCGGCCCTCTACTGAGTAATCCCTTGCTAATTAACCTTTCCTCATGTCTTGACATTTGTCTACACACAGTTACATTCCCAATACTGAGGCCTCTACAGGGAAATATCCCCGCGCATCACAATCCTAAGTGTTTTCCTTTCATTCAAGCAGTACACATATGGAGAATCATGTATGGCCTTATTGAGCCTTGCCAGTAGATTCTTTGTCACTGCGTTAATTTAACATTTTGGCGTAAGTTTTTAAGTTGTTCGTACCGTACGTAAAACAATGGCTGATCCTCGCTCTAGTTTCAGGAAACATTTGGCCCCCCCCCCCTGGCTACACCAGTGATTTGTCAACACATAGTATTCTTACAATCAAGTGTTAAGATAAATTATTATGAGAATATCAGGATCCCGACGATCTGTGATTTTGGGGAGAAGGATTTGGCTGAGAATACCCACAAAAAGGGCAAAACATGCCCCAATTAATTGTAATGTATAAATCTTAAGCATTCTTATGAATGTAAGGTATTGAAAAGGTTGACCATATAATAAACTTGATTCGTTTTAATTTAATATGCCATTGAATGGACATGTATCCTGACCGTTAAAGTCCTGTCCTGTTGATATGGAGATAAGTAATAATTTACTACTTAGGGCTGAGCTATGCGTCACACATGCATTGTATTTTGTTCCCAAATAACAATTTCTTTTATTATTTTCTAATTAATTGTATTCTGTGTGTGATTGAACCTGTTGGCTGATTCAGGTTATGAGGAGGCACGATGCTATGAGGATAGTGAACACTCTTGGAGCTCATGTATTGTTTTCATTTGGGCCTGTTTTCCATTTTTTTGTTATTTGATCTCTTCCTGATTTTTAACCCAGTCTGCATGAACATCGTAGGTAAGTATTTATGTATCGCCCCGTTACCTCTGTTTGGTTTGAGCCTCCACTGATTTTTTTTTTGGTTTCATTTTTTGGTTATTTTTCTGCCTGTATATGTGTTGTGTTTTTCTGGCTATTTATTCCTCGGTGCTCATTGTGACCAGATCTGCCGTGGGCATGCGAGAAGAATAACATGGGGCTGGTCTAACACAATAACATATAGTATTCATCGTTGGAAACTACAGGTTTGCATGGTGTAGGGGTGCAGTTGTATAGTTCTAGCCATCAGGGAGGATCATGACTCAGAATATGTCCAAGATGTTCACTCTATAGGAACTGGTATCCCGACTCTCAGTACCACTTACTAGGCCACTAAGCCGTTGCCCATGGTTCACAAACTACGATGTGACCCACACCACGAACCACTCCACTCCATTCCACGGAATGAAATAGAGTAAACTGTAAAATGCACCACATTGAAATGAAATGTCGTATGGCTTTTAGTGCCGGGATATCCCAGAACGAGTTCGGCTCGCCAGGTGCAGGTCTTTCTATTTGACTCCCGGAGGTGACCTGCGTGTCGTGATGAGGATGAAATGATGATGAAGACAACACATACACCCAGCTCCCGTGCCATTGGAACTAACCAATTAAGGTTAAAATCCCCGCCCCGGCCGGGAATCGAACCCGGGACCCTCTGAACCGAAGGCCAGTACGCTGACTGTTCAGCCAACGAGTCGGACATGCACCACATTGATACCAATCTGGCTACACCTGGAGAGTTTTTCATCTGAGATACCAGTTTATTGACTGCTTTGATGCAGATCTCTATGCCGCCCAGTTCTATCTTCATTATTAGGGGGGGCGATGACCTTCGCTGTTAGGCCCCTTTAAACAACAAGCACAAGCAAGCATTATTAGGGCACAGATTTTTATGAAAAGTCACTTTTTTACCCTGGCTTCTTTCACAGACCTAACTGGTTTTCAATGCAAATCTGTGGATTTTCATCACAAATATGTGGTTTCTATTTGTCACATGAATTTATACTTTGGTCTTATATTAACATTAGGTCAATTTTAAGCACTGGTAAAAGCATAATATTTTAGTCCTAGTTCGTGAACCATGGGCAACGGCTGAGTGGCCTAGTAAGTGGTCCTGAGAGTCGGGATACCAGTTGCGATGGAATGGGAGTGGGCATCTCAGACATATTCTGAGTCGTGGCCCTCCTTGTGTTCAGGCGGCTAGGAATATACAATTCACCAGAGGTCCATAACCCGTTAGAGGAGAGATCCTCACTTGGACTATGTGCAAGTAGGGTAGCATCCTGCTTCATGAATTTACCGAGCTCAGAACATTTTAAGCAAGCCTCGGACCTATGGGAGTAACAGAGTCCCACTCCCATTTGACAGGTGAGGGACTCCTTGGAAATAACTTGGCGAACAAAATGGAATTCGACAGGGAGCTATCAATATTAATGGGGCTTATGGAAGAAAGAAAATAGAACTGGCTGAGTCAGCAAAGGGGATGAATCTGGATGTGCTAGGAGTAAGTGATATTCAGGTAAGGGGAAATAATGAGGAAGAGATAGGAGATTATAAAGTGTATTTAACGGGTGTTAGAAAGGGAAGGGCATAGTGTGGGGTAGGGCTCTTCGTCAGGAATACCATTGCATGCAACATAGTTTCTGTTAGGCACGTAAATGAGTGAATGATGTGGGTAGATTTGTCCGTTGGAGGAATTAGGACGAGAATTGTCTCCGTGTATTCACCATGTGAGGGTGCAGATGAGGATGAAGTTGACAAGTTTTATGAAGCATTGAGTGACATCATGGTCAGGGTCAACAGCAAGGATAGAATAGTGCTAATGGGCGATTTCAACGCGAGAGTTGGGAATAGAACTGAAGGATATGAAAGGATGATTGGTAAATGTGGGGAAGATATGGAAGCTAATGGGAATGGGAAGCGTATGCTGGACTTCTGTGCTAGTATGGGTTTAGCAGTTATGAATACATTCTTCAAGCATAAGGCTATTCACTGCTACACATGGGAGGCTAGGGGTACCAGATCCATAATACACTATATCTTAACTGACTTCGAATTCAGGAAATCTGTTAGGAATGTATGAGTTTTCCGGGGATTTTTTGATGATACAGACCCCTATCTGATCTGTAGTGAACTAAGTATCTCTAGGCCTAGGATAGAGAAAGTGAAATCTGCTTGCAAACAAAAAGGGTGGAAAATCTCCAGGACGAGGAAATTACACAGAAGTACATGGATATGATTAGTGAGAAATTTCGAACAGTGGACAGTAAGCAGGCTCAGGATATAGAAAGAGAATGAGTGGCATACAGGAATGCTGTAGTAGAAACAGCAACGGAATGCCTAGGAATGACTGTGTGTAAAGACGGGAAAAGGCGAACATCTTGATGAAAGAAACAGAGCGAAACAAATAGTTGTTGAATCCAAAAAGAAGTCGTGGGATGATTTTGGTAATAACCTGGAAAGGCTAGGTCAAGCAGCAGGGAAACCTTTCTGGACAGTAATAAAGAATCTTAGGAAGGGAGGGAAAAGGAAATGAACAGTGTTTTGAGTAATTCAGGTGAACTCATAATAGATCCCAGAGAATCACTGCAGAGGTGGAGGGAATATTTTGGACATCTTCTCAATAAGTAATAATAATAATAACTTAAATGTTTCCACCTTTTCAATACAATATATTCACAAATTTACAAAATTATACGGTACTAGTTTCGACCCATCTAGGGGTCATCATCAGCCGTATTGGAGCAAAGATCATTTGTGGCGAAATCCTAAGACAATATTATTTTAAAGAATAACAAGTGAAATGAGATGATATGGTAATAGTTAATAATACAAGGAATATACATAATAAGAGGTTTTTAACAAAGAATAAAGTATAAATGGGGTGTTGTAAAAATTATAATCATGGAAATCAGTAAGTTCTTGTATTGAAATGAAATATGGCTTAGGAAGAGGGCTTAAGGTGGGGCTGAAGGGTGCGGGAGAAAGTGTAATTGTCTTGGAAAAGTACCTTTGATTAAATTTAGGATTGAGTTTAGGTTGGCTGCATTATTGTTTCTGAGGAAAGTGATAAATAGATCGAAGAGTATGTTGGGTTTCTCTGAGATTTCATTGAGATTGTGACTGGCATTAAAGTATTGGTCTAGGTGTATGTAGTAATTTTCCATTATGTTCAGTAAAGGGCCCTTGTTTGCTAATATGAGGATGTCCATGTCTTGTTCAATATTGGTGAAATTATGGTTATAATCTTGCATGTGTTGGCCGATGGCTGAAAACTTGTTGTATTTTATTGCGTTAGTGTGCTCGTGGTATCTGATAATGAAGTTTCTCCCGGTTTGCCCGATGTAGGTTTTTTTACAGGTGGTACATTTGATCCTATAAACTCCTGATTTTAAAAAACTGCTGGTCTTGTTGATGTATGAAGTATTGTATAAAACATTCATGTTCTTATTGTTGGTTTTGAAGGCTATTTTAACGCCTTTTTTCTTAAAGATGTTGGTTAACTTGTAGATATCATTGTTGAACGTGAAGGTGGAAAATGTTAGAGGTTTGGTTATTTCTTTTTTGAGGGTAGTTTTTGGGCGATGTTTGTGTTTATTGATTATCCTTTCTATAAAATGATTGCTGAAGCCGTTGAATTTTGCGATTCCGCGGATTGTGTTGAGTTCGTTTTTTAGATCTTTATTGGACATAGGTATGCTGAAGGCTCGGTGAACTAGGCTGTTGTATGTGGCTCGTTTGTAAAAGAAAATCATCCTGGTGGTGTTGTGAACAGCCAAGCTCATGGGGAGGAGAAAAATGATGTTGGTGAAATTACGCTTGAGGAAGTGGAATGGATGGTAAATAAACTCCATTGTCATAAAGCAGCAGGCATAGATGAAATTAGACCTGAAATGGTGAAGTATAGTGGGAAGGCACGGATGAAATGGCTTCATAGAGTAGTGAGATTAGCACGGAGTGTTGGTAAGGTACCTTCAGATTGGACAAAAGCATCAATTGCACCTATCTATAAGCAAGGGAACAGGAAGGATTGCAACAACTATCGAGGTATCTCATTGATTAGTATACCAGGCAAAGTATTCACTGGCATCTTGGAAGGGAGGGTGCGATCAGTCGTTGAGAGGAAGTTGGATGAAAACCAGTGTGGTTTCAGACCACACAGAGGCTGTCAGGATCAGATTTTCAGTATGCGCCAGGTAATTGGAAAGCATATGACAGGGTACCGAGGGAAAAGATGTTCGCTATACTGGGGGACTTCGGAATTAAAGGTAGATTATTAAAATCAATCAAAGGCATTTATGTTGACAATTGGGCTTCAGTGAAGTAGAATGAGTTCTTGGTTCAGGGTACTTACAGGGGTTAGAGAAGGCTGTAATCTTTCACCTTTGCTGTTTGTAGTTTACATGGATCATCTGCTGAAAGGTATAAAATGGCAGGGAGGGATTCAGTTAGGTGGAAATGTAGTAAGCAGTCTGACCTATGCTGATGACTTGGTCTTAATGGCAGATTGTGCCGAAAGCCTGCAGTCTAATATCTTGGAACTTGAAAATAGGTGCAATGAGTATGGTATGAAAATTAGCCTCTCGAAGACTAAATTGATGTCAGTAGGTAAGAAATTCAACAGAATTGAATGTCAGATTGGTGATACAAAGCTAGAACAAGTTGATAATTTCAAGTATTTAGGTTGTGTGTTCTCCCAGGATGGTAATATAGTAAGTGAGATTGAATGAAGGTGTCGTAAAGCTAATGCAGTGAGCTCGCAGTTGCGATCAACAGTGTTCTGTAAGAAGGAAGTCAGCTCCCGGATGAAACTATCTTTACATCGGTCTGTTTTCAGACCAACTTTGCTTTACGGGAGCGAAAGCTGGGTGGACTCAGAATATTCATAAGTTAGAAGTAGCAGACATGAAAGTAGCAAGAATGATTGCTGGCACAAACAGGTGGGAACAATGGCAGGAGGGTACTCGGAATGCAGAGATAAAGGCTAATTTAGAAATTAACTTGATGGATGAAGCTGTACGCATAAACCGGCTTTGGTGGTGGGGTCATGTGAGGCGAATGGAGGAGGATAAGTTACCTAGGAGAATAATGGACTCTGTTATGGAGGGTAAGAGAAGTAGAGGGAGACCAAGACGACGATGGTTAGACTCGGTTTCTAACGATTTAAAGATAAGACGTATAGAACTAAATGAGGCCACAACACTAGCTGCAAATCTAGGATTATGGCGACGTTTAGTAAATTCACAGAGGCTTGCACTCTGAACGCTGAAAGGCATAACAGTCTATAATGATAATGTATGTATGTATGTATGTATGTATGTATGTATGGGCAGATTAGCAGGCAGCTTTAGCTGTTTATTTATGGTAATAAGTAGGACATCCATATTAACACATTCACGCCCGTATCCGAGTTATTGCCTATAGCGCGTGACCGTGCTGTGGACCGTATCCGAGTTAGCCCGGATAAGCGCAACCTTGAACTCGAGCCATTCCTACGCAGCTGGGATCTATTTTGGTCACAAATATGTGCAAGAGAGATGAAAGTGATATCCTTATGAATGTTTCTACTCATCGAAAACCACATGGCCACGGCGATTTTCCCTCCCAATGCACTTTCATTGTTTTGTTTCTGAAGGCAGCCTAGCGCTCGCACAACTAGCTGCGTAGTTGGTTTGTGATTGCACAAGCGTGTGTATAGTCGCGTTCTGAAGTATAACTATGGCGAGTAGGGACAATATAAATGATGCAAGTGATGCGAATTTACAAAGCACAGTTTTTCAGCTGCTTGAAAATTATCTTGGCCAGGGGTATACAGTCTATATGGACAATTATTACAAATAGCATTTGACTCGCGAAACAATTACGGGAACAGAACACTGCCGTATGTGGAACAATACGGTCGAATAGGAGTGTACCAAAAGATCTAAAGGAACACCAGGCAATTCTCAAACGGGCTAAAAAGTGAACCCGACATACAAGTACAGTCACCTCTCTGCGAAATCTCAGCTCCAACTACGTCATCAGCTCCAAGTAAACGTCCTGCAATTTTGCCGCCAAAAATGGCACCGGCCAAGGACCCATCATTTAGGTTAGATGCGAAGAGAAAAGAGTATATTCTCTTAAAGTTTCCACCATCAAACATAGATAAGTTCCCCTAAAGAAGGTGCAAAGTGCGCTTCAAAAATAAAATTATTAGTGAAACACGCTATTTTTTGGAATGTTTAGTGTTCCCATTCACCCAGGAAAGTGTGACATTACCTACCACACCCTACAGAGATACTAGAGGACTTCATTAAGGTATGTGGAAAATTTTGTTTCCATATCTTGTTCCGTTTAGAACTTATTGTGAAAAGAATTCGTTGTTGTTTGCTCTGCCACTAACAGCTGGAATAGCTGGGCCAGCCCTTTAAATAGCTGCTCAGATGATGGGCGTGAATGTGTTAAAACTAGGAAAGGAGAAAACTCTGAGTCAATAACTTTTCTATGTCAAAGCCTGAAAAAGTAATTCCTTTAACACGTTGAGTGCCAAGCAACCCCTTTTGGGTACGTGAGAGTAGTCAAGTTTCTGAACATCACGTTCCCATATGGGGTCATGCGTTCGTTTGAAATCGGGAACTGTGCGAACCCATTTGGGTGCGCAGTCAGTGTGTGTTTCGAAGCTGTGTAAAGTCTCTTCCTGTCATCTGTTGGCCGTCTATTTCAGAACGTGCAAAGTCCACCTTCCATTCGTCAATTCCTGTTTTGGCGCGAACCCATATGGGTACGTTAAGTGTGTTCTGTAGGGTGACAAAGTCATTGTCTATTTCGCGCACGTATTGTTTATGTAAGTGTGCAGTGCTGTGAGTTTCCTTTTCCTTTATGTCACTATGAGTAAATCGAGCAGTAAAAGACTTAGTGCAGGTAGTCTGGACGATACACTGAACAAGTTGGATAATGATGATGTAGACGAAGTATATAGTTACAGTCATTTTTAATCCAGTACAGAGCAAATAGCGATCTCGCACGTTCATTCATATTGATGAATTCCAATCTTCAGCATAACCGTTCCCCACTGTACTCCAGGTTTCCAAGCTACTTGCTGCAATTTTTTTGTGACTTCAACAGTCTTCAACGATATAGTCACTGGTTTCCAATGTTGCACAATCATCACTGCTATGTTCTCTTACCCAAATTAAACGTCACACAAACATAATTACGTATATATTCTATATTCCCTAACTACAAATTCTTCTGATAATATTATTCTTTTACATCCTAATTTTCTAAATTCACATGATTTTCACTGCTTCATAAAACAAAATTTTATACGAAAATTTCCTATCCTAAAATCAGGAGATGATCATCTACAAACATTTCCTGACCTAAAATCGGGGATCGTTGCTTTGTACAGCTCCAGTATGAACACACTAACACGTATCTCATAATCAATGGCATATAATGCGTCCCTACAAAGGAAAAGGTAAGTATGGCTGAGCGACTGGACATTAACTACTGTATAGGTGCGACCCCATATGGGGGCGCATATACGTGTACAATTCGTAACGACCAATACGACCCCATATGGGGTCGCAATATTATACCTAATATACATAATAAGTTAACCTAATATATCATAAATATATCCTCATTTCAGCGATCACTTGCTTGGTTAAGTCTGTGAACGTTTTGGCACCAGGGAGTAACTTGACGTTATTAGCTCACGGCACTAGACGGCAATCCTATGAATTTCGGTCTGGCACTCAACGTGTTAATCATGACATGATGATCAATGTAATACAGTTCTAAGAGGGGATTTACAAACAGAAGAGAAGATGACAGACTCAGACATAGGTATTTAAATGTATATGTTCAGAAACCTGATATGAAACTGGCAATGAAGAGGATAAATTTTTTATTATAATCATTTTTTTTCTTTAGCAGGTTAGCAATCCTTACTGCTAACTCTGAGAGATTGGTTGACGATCTGCCACTGCTGAGCATAATGACGTGATTGGGGCAAAATGCTACACATTCACAGCCTAATAAGCCCGTCTATTGCTGGTATTTTTGTGTGTGAAATTCTCACTTATAAAAAGGTCTATGATGTATAATTTATTTCATGTTTCACTACAACCTAGCAGGGTAAAAATCTATAATACGATGATAGTTGATAACTTTTAAAGGGAAAAACAAAAGAAATTATCCATTCCATATTTCAGGCATACATGTATAAGATATACATTTTTTTTTTAAATTCTTCTATTTACATGTTTATGTACGAATTGATTTTCACTATGAGGGAATGAGACTAAGGAAAAGAAGAAGGAACATCTCCTCCAGAGCTAATCGGTTAACATGTTTGGAAAAGTAAAGGCATACAGGCAGAGAGAAATACATATAAATTGCAATTCAAGAAATATTACTCACTGTACTATCCGGTTATCTTCAGCCACTACTCCCTTTTCTGCTGGCATAGATACTGATCGATACTGCAAGGAGTTATAGGTTTTCCAGAAGAGGTATTCTCTGGAAAAGAAAAATGATCACAGTAAAGTGCTGTATCTGTAAGTTAAGGGATGGAACTGTAAGAAACAAGAAGATGCTCACAGAAGCAGGAGATTACCAAGTATGAAGCATATCAATTAGCTATTGAAGGGAGGTTAACATTAATTTAATTTTTAAATTCCATTCTGCTCTGCATCTTAAACAGTTGCTGTCAGTTTACCCACATGAAATTTTCATATGCATGCGTCAATCCAACACAACCCAGGGTGTTAAACTTTGAGAGTTTTGTCTTTGACACTTCTCACAGCATTTATGTATCAAAGTTTGTTGGTTGCCCTCTTGGATGGAGAACTGTGACTTGTTGCAAAGTGTAATTATGAATATGATCCTTACTCAGATGGATTAATGGTATAACAAGAAGAAGGGTAACTACAATTACAGAGAACTGTCCTAGGAGGGGACCTGAGAAATCCATGTACTTTTATTTTCTGTAGTTTCTGACTTACAGCCACTGACCTCAGACCCTGTTTATTATATATGGGAAAGAGGGTAGGAAGAATAGAGAAACTAGAAAAAGCTAATAAGGGAACTTAAAGTGATAAAGGATGCAAAAGAGAATTACATGAATGGCATACTTCATGAGGGTAATGGCCAAACAGGGAAATGGATAAAACTGTATTCATATATTAGGATTCAAAAGGGAAATGGAATCCAAATTCCCACCATGCTGGGAGAAGGTGGGGGAATGTGGTTTTTTTTACAGATAATGAGAAAGCAAATCTATTTAGTAGAGAATTCATAGATTCAGTAGAAGATTGTCAGGGGTTGGAAACCAAAATAGAAGATAGAGAGGGAGAAACACATAAGGAAACAAGAAGCTCCTCATTCACAAATGAGGATATTTTCAGAGAAATCCAACTGCTTCAGCAAGGAAAAGCAGCAGGGAGTGATCAAATTACTGAGGAGGTACTAAAGACAATAGGGAGGTACATAGTGTCTTATTTAAAATTTCTCTTAAACTATGTCATGAATAATAATGTACTGGGAACTACAGACCAGTCAGGCTGACCAGTGTAGTCTGTAAAAAACTGGAGAGTGCGACAGCAACGTATACTAGTGGGGTATATGAATAGAAAAATTGGTTCATGAGATGCCACTATGGATTAAAAAATACTTTTTTTTTTTTTTGTGGGATTTCAGCAGGACATATCAGATCAGTTGGATTGCATAGCCATATACCTTTCCAAAGCACTGGACAGACTGTAACATGGAATATTATTAAAGAAACTGGAGATAACAGGATTGGACACAAGGGTTATACATTGCATAAAAACATTTCTAAATTTAAGGGTTCAGAAAGTCTTAGTAGGAAATCATGTATCACACGAAGAGAAAATTTGGAAGGGAATTCCACAGGGTAGTATATATATACAAATGATTTAGGGAACAGCTGGATTCAGACCAGTAACCTGGGATTTCAGAAGAAAAGGTAGTATATCAAAAATGTTACAGTAACTTGGATGAGAAGCTTTAAGTAAGAGAAGGGAGAAGATTATATGCAGATGACATAATTGTTTACAGGGAAGTAAATAATATAGAGGATTGTACAGAATTACAAAGGGGCCTTGACTGTATCCAACAATGGGTTGAAGAGAATTAATTATAGAATGTCCCAGTGAGTTAGTGGCTCAAGGAGGGACTGCCTTTAACAATCACAGCTTGGCAGCTTTTAGTTTCAGTTAACAGATAAGGCACAGGCCTACATATATAACAAGGAATGTTTTACAAATACTGATTTACAGCATATCATTATTTTACATGGAAAAAAGAAGATATTCAAAATAAACTAAACATAGGTGGAAAAATAAGTACAAAGTGGTTATCGATTTATTCTCCAACATGCTGTTCAAGGAAGTACCTGTGTACTTCTTTTTAAAATCTGTACAACTTATTGATTTGTTTCAATTTTGGAGGTAGATTGTTAAAGGCTGTGCTTGCTGAATAAGAAATTCTTTTAACACCATATTTAGTAGTGTTTGTGGAATCTTTGAAAAACTGGTTTGCTGATCTTGTATTATGGGTGTGAATATCTTTGCTGTATCATAGTTCTGTATTAACAGAAATCATTATTTTTATACCTGAACATAAATAAAGCTTGAGAGTATTTAATCTGGCATTGTATTGGTAATATGTTTGTTTCCTGAAAAACTTCCACAGATGGTTTTAGTAAATCATATCCACACACAATTTTTAAAGGTCTCTTTTGGAGTATTTCTAGTTCCTGTACAGCTTCCTGTGTACAATTTCCCCATATTATATTCATATAGATAAGGTGTGAATGTATGAGGGAGGTAAATATATTTCTTAAATGTTGGTTGTTTATTCCGTAGTCCTTCAATCTTTTTAGTATTCCAATTATACTAATAATTTTTTTCTTTACATTTGAGATATGCTCATTCCAACTTAACTTATTGTCTAAAGCCAGGCCTAAATATGAAAACTGCTTTACTCTTTCAATGGGCTCATTGCCAATTTTACTACATTATAGGTATTGATAATTTGTGTTGGTTTATGGAATATCATGTATTTTGTTTTTGATGTGCTTATTACTAGATTATTTTTGTTCAGCCATGATGTTAGTATGTCCATATCTTTTTGCATATACTCCATAATCTTTTGTTCACAACTGCTGTCATGAAATACAAATATATCATCTGCAAACAGGAATATCTTACCAGTAAACTCAAGATAACCTATATCATTAATAAATATCAGAAACATATTGGTCCCAGCACTGACCCTTGTGGGACACCATGTTTAACATTGTAGATGGGCACTTAAGTCTCATTGATATTAACATATTGCTTCCTATCAGTTAGGTCATTTTTAAACCACTCAAAGGCTATTCCTCTAATTCCTGCATTTGCTAGTTTATTAAGTAGTAGGATATGGTTAACTGTGTCAAATGCCTTTGCAAGATCTATGAAAAGTCCAGCTGCTATTTTATTATTATCTAATGCATTCTGTATAAGGGACACTATGTCAAATGCAAATGAAAGTGTACTATGTTTGGGTAGGAAGCCATACTGGAATTTGAAGAAGAAATGTGTTTCCATTAGGAAATTCAAGACTTGTTTTTTTTATTACTACTACAAGTACTTTTGCTAGTGAAGATAGTGGCCTGTAATTACTGGGCTCAAACTGTGTTCCTTTCTTAAGAACTGATACCACTCTTGCAATTTTACATTTATCTGGTATTACTCCTGTTTGCAATGACAAATTAATTATCTCAGTGAGCAAAGGGGTAAAAACATGCTAATGTAGCATGGTTTCTTAGATGATGTTACCGATATCTCAAAGAATAGGTATCTGACTGTTCCGTGTATCTATGTATTTCCACTTTCTGTTGATAGAGGGCATCCCCCTCTGTCGCGAGCATGAAGGATTATTTCTCGGCGAGACCTTTTAATATCTTCTCCTAGAAGTGAATATTTTTTCCGATTAAGCTGACTAATTAAGACATGGAGCCCTCACACACAGGAGCAGCATTTTTACATTTCAAATGGATGTTTTATAGGTTTAAAAACGATGCTAAACTAATGCATCATTTGCGTGCTTCGATGATTTGATATAGTACTGCATCATTTGCGTGCTTCGATGATTGATATTGCCGGTAATGTAACATTTTGAATTTGTATCATTTGTGTATGATCATTCTTTCTTTTCTTTTTATTACGGCTGACCGAGACCCATCTTTGTACTCGGGGCGAGTATGGCATGTGTGTAAGTTGTGGGAGTGATCGTAGTGCATCATAATCTGGGTCTCTGTTTATTTTAATGAGCTTCTCGTAACATTTTGCCATCATTTGGAGGTACGGTCTGTGTGTCGGCCGGAAGATCTGTTCTGGCCGTACGCAGTGTAAGGGGTGATGATTCTACGCGTGACCGTGGGGTCACAAACGTCCTGCTGTCGTTTGACCTGGTAAGCTATATCTACTATTGACATGAGACCTTATCGCTGGAATGTTGTATTGCACTCTACGAAGTGCCCTGATTTATTTATTCGGACCGAGCTGCAGAGATTATTTGCCTTAAAGGGCAATTGATTGTATGATTGAATGAATGGGTAGATGGATGGGCTGAGTGTTAAGATGTCGTATCGGTCTGTTAAAATAATATTTATTTGTTCTTTATCGCCCCTCATTTTCTTTTGGAAGCGAATCCTTTTGTTTCCTTATTGTGCATCCTGGTCATTTTTGACCTGGACGTCGCCATGTGGATTTGTTTCTTTCTTGGCCGCGCGCTGGTCCATGTTACTCTTATTGATATGTTTTACATTCATTGGTCCATAGAGCATTCTCTTTGCCCTTCGTGCTAATTTCCTTGGTCACGTGTTTCTCTGATTTAAACACATTATTTGGTTTATCTGCTCCTTGGTGTGGGGATTTGAAATGTGTGGGAAGTATTGTTAAGAAATAAAATTTTAAAAAAGGGTTAGCTAAAGATAAGGGACTCCCACGCTTGTGATTTAGTATTTTATCCTCGGTGAAGGAATGACTGAATAAAATTCGAGCAAAGAATATTCATTTCGCAGATTTGAGTAGCGAAGTCACTGATTGTCTTAGTGCCTACATCTCAAGAATAACTATCCCAGGTGCATGTATGCAATGTATGCAATCGTACCTTGGTACGATTGTCATTCGGACTAACGCCGAGTATGTATGTATTATCCTGTTATAATCACTGATTTTTTCTTTAAATTGATCCTTTGATTGACGTTACATTTCAATAAACCCTTATTTACCTTTTCTCAGATTTTTACTCCTAGTAGTGTTTGTTACTAACTTGTATTGCTTGAGGTGAATAACTTTTCCAGTTCAGGGTAATGTCTTTCGCCCTTCCTGACCGGGGTCCACGCCTAGTTCTCTCTTTCGATCCTCATATTTAACTATGTGGGTACGTTAGTTAGAGGGTGGGTGTGGCTCAGGGGCCAGATGATTTACAGACCTCTTGAGGAGTATGTTATTTATTCCATCATGTGTGTAGTTATTCTTGTTGGCTAGTGCTTCTATGATTTGTGTAACTTCCTTAACATCTGTTGGCCTAAAGTACAGAGAGTTGCAGATCATATGATTAGATAGCAAAGATGGGTTACATGGACCAAGATCTTTAACCAAGTTTTCAACTACATTAATGAAAAATGTGTTAAAAGTTTTGCAAATATCAATAGAAGTGTGTTGAACATTTTCATACATAAGTTCTATAACTTTTGGTTTACTATTAGTTCTACCAAGTATCTGATTTACTGCCTTCCACATTTCGTTATTAGTATCCCCTTTTCTAATTACATGATTATAATATGACCGTTTTAGCAATCTTTTCATTTTAATTATGTCCTTGCAACATCTTGTGTACTCTTCGATTGTTTCAGTTGAAGGGTTTTTAGCTTTAGTTCTTGAGTGTAGGATATTTTTTCTTTTACCACTTCTAGGAATTTTTGTTTTACCCATGGCTTATGTGTATCTTTCCGTGGTGGATTTTGGCCAATATTTGAACTAGCTACTCTAAGTCCCTCACTAATAAAAGCACACAGCTAGTCATATCCTTCGTTCACGTCAGTAGATAGATTTGTACATGTATTTCTAGTGAAAAAAATCATTTAGCTTAGTATAATTTATTTTCATGTTTGTTTGTACATTTATGTCACTACTGAATGGAGTACTTCCTGTACTTAAGAACTGGTACCACTCTTGTAATTTTACATTTATCTGGTATTACTCCTGTTTGCAATGAGAAATTAATTATCTCAGTGAGCAAGGGGGCTTATTACACTTCGTGCATTGATATGGATACATTTAAATTTAGAGCTTGATTCCTAGTTTTTTATTTATAATTTTCTATAGTATCACACTGGATCTCAACAGAACAACAGAATACTGTGTAACAATTCAATAAAGATGTAAAAATTGTAACAATTCAATAAAGATGTATAGTTCCTATAAATATTGCCATTCTGCTTCAGTAGCCTGCACCTTCTTGCAATGTTCTCATTCTTGGGCGAAAGATGGTCATTAATGAAAACTTTGCGTGATGGGCAGTTCAGTCTCTTTAATTTGTGTTGTTACTTCTAGAATTAGAATATTATGATCACTAAGGTCACTTATTACATTATATAAATAGTAATCAGCAGTGGCAAAGTTTGAGTGTATATAATCAATTAAAGTTGAGGATGTGGGTGTTATTCTTGTTGGTAGCCTTGTATTGCAGGGGTAAAAATTGTAACAATTCAATATAGTTCCTATAAATATTGCTATCTTTTAAAAAATCTACGTTATCATCCCCTATAAGCAATGAGTTTGATTTTTGTGTATTGCACAAAACAAGTTCAAGGTCTATCATAAAGTTAGTAGTATTACTCTCCTTTGGGTTGTGATATGAAATTACGTTATGTCTCCGGTTTTTGCTAAATACTTCTATTTGGAGAATACTGTGATAACTGTTAATGATCTTAATGACTTTAGTTGTCCATTTTCTTGATACATACACTGACAGTCCCCCTCCAGTACCCTCTCTAGCTAGATGGTAAGTTTCAAAGCTAGGTATATTATAATAGGATGTTTCTTCATCTGATAACCAACTTTCTGTTATAACTATAATGTCAAGTTCTGTAACCTCATCAATAATAAGCATAATATCCTCAAACTTATTCCTAACACTTCGTGCATTGATATAGTTACATTTAAATTTAGAATTTAGAGCTTGATTCCTAGTTTTTAATTTATAATTTTCTATAGTATCACACTGGATCTCAACAGAATTTATTATTTCCTTATTCCTATAAATGTCCTCTACCATTTAACAACAGTATAAATGCGTGTGAATATAGCACCTGCAGTGTTTACTGTCCGCGTTTATTCTCGAGGTGTGCGATCTTTGCCTCGTTGCTGATGAACATGCCTGGTCCATCCCTAGCTTCGCGGACGTAGATCTTGCAGTCCCTTGTCCATGTGGCAAATATTTTGCCATTCTGCTTCAGTAGCCTGCACCTTCTTGCAATGTTCAAATTCTTGGGTGAAAGATGGTCATTAATGAAAACTTTGCGTGATGGACAGTTCAGTCCAATATCCTGGGTGTTTAACACTCTTTTCTTTTATTCTGGCATTCACTATTTCGTCTTTCTTCCACCTGTTAGTGAATTTCACCACAATTCTTCCAACATCCCCACCTCTTGACGGCAGACGATGAGCAACGTCAATCTCCTGGATACCCAAATCAACCCCCCAATGCCCCGGCTGTTTGTATTACCAAGTCATACACATTTCCTTTTTCCATTTCTGGGATTCCACTTATTAGCAAATTGTTCCTGTGGGTGTACTGGTGTACTGTTTAAGGTCCTCTAACCCATCCAAAGCCCGTCTGGTATCATTGCTTATGCTCACCAGAGATTTGTCTAATTCAGATGTTCTTTTCTTCAACTCACCTGTGATCGTTTTGAACTTCTCAAACTGGTCATTTATAAATTCTGTTGCTTCCTTAAGAGCACCGAGTTCAACCATGAATAAAGTTTTCAGTTCTGTAACAGATAATTTTATATTCTCCGTAACCTCCTTAACTAAGTCACATTCGCTTAGGTTAGGTGGCGGGTGACAATCGTCATGTTTACATTTCCACGCCTTTTCTGGATCACTTCTTACAGCCTCGTAAGCCTTCTTTGACATTTGTGTGCATTCCTTGAAAAAAATCTGCTGAATGGGGTTATCAGTGTTGTGAGTTGATAGCTACTGGAGTCCAAAGGGATCTATCACAAGCCATTTAATGCATCTAGTCTTGTGAAAAAAATTCACCCTCATCAACAGTGGATAGCTGCCACCTTTCCCGCTGGATATATTTGTTTAGCTGTGTGAAGTCCACACATATACGAACCCTACCATCTTTGTATGGGACCACAACCACAGGGGCACACCAAGTGTAGGTTCCTATACTGGCTATTTTCACCTCCATAACCATCTTGTCCAGCTCCATTTTAACTCCATGTCTTAAGGGCATTGCTACATGATGGGGTGCAGCTGTAGCAAATGGTTTAGCTCTATTGCTCAGCCTGAGTGTATAATCCATTCCTTTCATTGTGCCAACACGCCAAGAAATCTAACGATATCAAGTCTCACTTCATCTATATTTTAAGTTGACTAAGTTTAATTTTGACAGTGCCTCTGCCTAATAAGAGGACAGGCTTGATTCTGAACTACATATACAGTACATCTTCTAAGGTCTGCCTATCCTTACACCTGAGCAAGACACTGGTCACTCCTTTCACAATTACAGGTGATTTAACAACACCATACCAGTTCCTATCAGTTTTCACTAGCTTAAGGCCAAGTTCATTAGATAAATATGTACCTATAACAGTGAAGTCAGTGCCGGTATCCAGCTTAAACATTCCTTCCTTTTCAGCAATTTTCATGGGTAGCTTTCAAGAGTCTGAGTTCAATTCCAGTGCTGTCAATTCACCAAGATAATCACTCTCTTCCCATTAAGATTGGCTATCTTGTATCCCAAAGACTGACTTGTTTTTTTTCCTACAGGGGTCGCCGTGACAAAAGTTCTGGGGCAATTTATAGCAGCAACATCAGCAGAACTTTCCTTATCTCTAACAATTTGCTGCTGTTGTTTCAATCTGTCTCAGCCTGTCTTGCCAAATGTACAGCCTTATTAAGATCCAGATTCTCTATCATTCGTAGTTTTTCCAAAAGACCCTGATCTAAGACACCTATAATGATCAGATCTCTAATTAAACTGTCTCTTAAATTTTCAAGCTGATATTGGTCAGCTAACGTCCATCTGTCTTCTTTTGAGAAATTTAGTTCTTAAGTACACAATATTTGTCTTAAATCCAAGAAACTTTTCAAACTCCGCCCTGTCATATTTGCCACTATCCACCTCATTCAAACCAAAGGACTTTAACAAATCTTCACCCAAGTCACCCAAACAATATAATGGCATGCTTGCTTCTTCCTCCTCTTCCTTGCACTTTAATCCAAACAAAATTCTAAAACGTTCAAACCTTGTAATCCATCGAGGCCAATCTGACTGTTCTTTAAAGTTAAAATCTGTGGAGTGGAGACTCAGTAACAATTGGTAACTTCCATTTGATGAGTAGCAGTATTTTCCATTTGACTGAATAGGCCAGACAATATCACTATCACAACAGCACTCACAAAACAGCTGATACCATATAATGTTTAGCGTAATGCATTAATCAGCAGTCGTGTTTAACATAGCTCATTTATCGCGTGCTCAACATCACAGATAATCCACAAAATTGAATATTGGACATACTACACATAACCACAATATTCTATATTCTCTGTAATCGATATCTCGATACAAGAGGTTACACAACGCATCAGACAAGGTATTTCAGATAACAATTCACCAGCTCCACATATGGTGAAGGTAATAATCTTTAATTAAATAACACGATACTCTTGTAAATTTTGTTTAAAGAAAGAAATTGAACAGAATGTACAGTATTCATTGGCAAAATAGTTAACAGTCATTGTATTGTTATCCATTATTGCTGCTCTTTGTATTCAAATACTGCATTACTGGCTACAGTAAAGAACAAAGGGTATAGTGTAGTCAAGAAAACAAAAATAATAATCAGCTAACTCCTGTATTCTGATAACTTATTTGTAGTTCTGCGTACGTAATTCAAATCTCCAAAGTAATTTATACCTTGCTCCCTCAAACTTTCAGCATTTAAGGTCAGTTTTAATTCCTGTTACCCACTGCTTGTACTAATAAAAAAGAAAACTTTCTAATAATGATTTAGTTTTAACTATATTTGTTTCAGTTAACCAACTGTAATTAGCATTAGACCTGTATTGTAGTGTAGTTATTTTATTGGAAATTATTGTGCTTACTTTATAATTTCATAATATTTGTATAGTAGAGGAAAAAACTCTGTAGGAATTTATCTCTTAATAAAATTCTATTGTTTCAGTTAAGCTGTTGAAATTTGGAGAAGTTTAATGGCACTTTAGAATTGTAGAATAGCTATTTTTATTAGATCATATCTTGCTTGCTTCTTCTGTTTGTAATAATAATAATAATAATAATAATAATAATAATAATAATAATAATAATAATAATAATAATAATAATAATAATAATAATAATAATAATAATAATAATAATAATAATAATAATAATAATAATAATAATAATAATAATAATAATAATAATAATAATAATAATAATAATAATAATAATAATAATAATAATAATAATAATAATAATAATAATAATAATAATAATAATAATAATAATAATAATAATAATAATAATAATAATAATAATAATAATAATAATAATAATAATAATAATAATAATAATAATAATAATAATAATAATAATAATAATAATAATAATAATAATAATAATAATAATAATAATAATAATAATAATAATAATAATAATAATAATAATAATAATAATAATAATAATAATAATAATAATAATAATAATAATAATAATAATAATAATAATAATAATAATAATAATAATAATAATAATAATAATAATAATAATAATAATAATAATAATAATAATAATAATAATAATAATAATAATAATAATAATAATAATAATAATAATAATAATAATAATAATAATAATAATAATAATAATAATAATAATAATAATAATAACCTGTCCATACATACATGTATTTAGTGTAACTACACATTTCTACAGTTAGCCTGTTATTCCTAGTATTTTATAATTAGGATATGTTGAAAAACTGTAGTGTAGTTATTTCATCAATTAGTTTATCACTTGCATTATTGTTGTGAAATCTTTGTGCAATATACATTATTTCCTACCTCTGACATACACACTGTTATTCATAGAATATACTGTTTTATTTCTGTTGATATTTCCATATTATTTTACATTTCTTTCAAGAGATAAAAGAATGGATGAGGGAGGCAGGTGTAAGGACAGTGGGAGTGCATGGAAATTAAGGAACATGAGGGAAGAGATAGCAATTTTGAGGGAGATAATTAGGCTTATAATGGAGGACAGGAATTAAGGTAGGTCTCTCTCAATCAATGTACAGGATCCAGTAGGTAGGCAAGAGGGAGGAGAGGAGGAGAAAATGTGGAAGACAGATAGCCTAATGTTTTAAGGGGAAGGAAATTGAGGGATATGGGTATTCCTCAGGAAGTGGGCCCAGGAAAGGAAACGATATGAGTCACTGCAGGCAGATTAGCAGAGGGAAGATGGAGAACAAGGAAATGTTACAGAGGAGGTGTGAAGCCAGAGGAAAGGGAACGGTAGAAAAGGGAAATGTAAAGTAGAGGATAGGAAGAGGGAGATGGAACAGGATAGAGAGAAGGGAGGAAGAAATAGGATCTTCAAACGTCAGGGAAGTTGAGAAAAACTGGGAGAGGAGGGGATCTAATGAGGTAGGTGAGCTTGAAGCCCTGGTCATGGGTGATTCAACTGTTAGGCATGTGGGGAAAAGTGTGTGGGGGGAAAGGGGCCCAGGGTGGAGTGTTATCCAGGAATTAGGATAAGGCAGATGTTAAGGAAAATAGACGGGAAGGAGGAAAGTAAGGAGAAGGTGGTCATTTTCCATGTTGGTACCAACAACGTAAGGCAAACAGGAATAGGTACTAAGATAACTGGGGATGTGTGGGACCCGGTTATGGCAGTACGATGAATTTTAAGCAAGCATAGATATCAGTGGGATACTGTGCTGGAGGGATTCTGACTGGAGGGTGATTGAAGATTTAAATGAGAGTATGAAATGGGTATGTGGGAAATGGAGTGAGATTTGTAGATCCTAATGGGAGGGTAGGAGATAGGGATCTACGTTCAGATGGCCTTCACTTGAACTGCAATGATACATATAAGTTAGGGGATTTGTTTACAAGAGTTATAGGAAGGTACTTTCTGAGAAAGAGGGTGGACTAGAGGGCGGCGATGACAGTATAGGGAACAGGAAGTTAAGTAAGGATGACATAAAATTGTTAGTGTTAAACTGTAGAAGTGTTGTAAAGAAAGGAATAGAATTAAGTAATTTAACATATATACTAAGTGTCCACAATTAAAGTTATGCTATTCAGCATGGTACAGCATGGGCTGTAATGATCGTAGGAGTCTGGAATTTCGTAGATATGCTAACTAACTGCTTGCTGTCATTTCTTGATGGATACAGTACTTTTGCATCCATCTCTTAGCACAGGCCAGAGCAAAGTGTAGCTTCCACGGAAGTCCCAGCCTCATCCATGGCTGTAACAACATGGAAACTGCTGGGGTATGGGTGTTGCTTAGTAATGACATTCAGAGCACAACCAGTGTATCTGAGTGTAATGAAAAGTGTTGCTCATAGGGTTAGTTGCGCTACAATAGCACTGTCTGGCCCAGTGAGGAAAGCAATGGCAAACTATCTCACTTCTCGTCTTGCCTAGTACGCCTCATTTTGGTACTGCCATTGGTTTTTGTGGTTTGCCTATAACTGCATAGCCTTTGGTGGTGCTATTTGAGGATCCCACCAGTCTCTGGGCTGATGACCTAACAGACAGAGAGATGCTAACTAAGCATCTAACTATCTAACTAAGCATAAATTTTATCACATGTAATAAAGCAATGCGCTCGCGAATTATACCACAAAAATTATTAGTTCCAAGTCTTGCCACCAGGAGAAGAATTGCATCGCAGTGGTTCCTTAGTTGTTGCTTCAAAATGCATGTTGATTCTCTTCGTTGTAACGTAAGACAGTTGGTTTCTGCGTGAAACATAATGCCTATTGGGAAGAGAGACCGTGTGCTACTAGTGAAGTTGTTTTATCAGAATGGCAGAAACAACAACACTGCATTGTGATAATGTCACCGACAGAAACAGCAGAGAAGAGGTCCCATGACAAGTAATGGGCTGAAGAAAATGATTAAGAAATTCGAGGAAACAGGTGAATTAGGTGTCATACCAGGGAGAGGATGGCAGCCCATCCACATGGATGTTGTTGATGAAGTAGCTGTGGCAGACCGTGCAACACATTCTTCCAATTCTGTAACCACTGCACGAGCTGTGTCAAGTGAATTGCCACTACCCTGATCAACAGCTCACAAGATTTTGCAGTGGATTTTACATTGGTATCCCTACAAGCTTCATACTGTTCACAAATCGAAACCCCAAGATGTTGCACAATGCCGTGACTTTGCCCTTTGGTTTCTGGTGCGCGTGGAAGTGGGCGACAAGCGACCGGAGAATATTCTGTGGACTAATGAGGTGCATCTTACTCTGGAGGGTGCAGTGAATGCACAGAAATGTCGCATATGTGGTTAGACTCCTCCGAACATTGTGGAGCAACAACCATTGCATTCAGCTTACGTGACTATCTGGTGTGGTTTTACAAGCTCTTTCATTCTCGGTCCGGTTTTTCTTTGAGGAGATAATCCCTTGTGGGCCTGTTAGGTGTACAGTGACATCTGCATGTTATAGGGACCTCCTTGTGCAACACGTGATTACAGCTTTGTAGGAACGCAACTTTGACCACACCGTTATTTTCATGCAAGATAGGGCAACACCACATATCACTCGCCAGGTGAAACCTTCAGTAATGGCCGCATTATCTCTACACATTTTCCAGATGCGTGGCCTTCGAGGCCCCATGACCTAAATCCATGTAACTTCTGATTGCGGGGATATGTGAAAGATCGTGTCTATCAGGACATGTCCGGTCTCTGCCTGTTCTAAAGGCTAGCATACGATGACATGTTGCTCTGATTTCACCCAATATGCTGCGGGCATCTGTCGACAGTGCCGTGTTACGGATGCAGCATGTTGCTGAGTTTGGAGGCCATAATGAACAGTGTTTGTAACCATAAATGCTACTAAACCTCCCAGAACCATCGTTATAATGTGTTTTATCTTTCCTGCCATTTTTCTGTGACCCCATACCATTGCTTACAGCGCCATATTTTCACCTGGTGGCAAAACATGGAATTAATATTTTTTGGGATATACAGACCTGGCAAGGCTGGCACTGATGCAGAATTAATTAATTTATGTTTTTATATTTTTTTTACAAGTTGCTTTACATTACACCAACAAAGGTATTTACTTAAAGGTAGGCCTTACGGCGATGATGGTATAGGAAAGGGATAGAAGTGGGAAGGAAGTGGCTGTGCCCTTAATTAAGGTAGAGACCAAGCATTTGTCTGGTGTGGAAATGGGAAACCACAGAAAATCAGCTTCAGGGCTACCGACAGTGGGGTTCGAACCCACTATCTCCCGAATGCAAGGTCACAGATGTGCGCCCTTAACCACATGGCCAACTTGCTCAGTGGAGAATTATTTGATGATGATGATGATGATGCTGCTTGTTGTTTAAAGGGGCCTAACATCTAGGTCATCGGCTCCTAATGGTAGGAAATGTAATGAAATTTAAAAGTTCAAAATCATCCACTGACCAGAATAAAAAATGTGATGAAGAATGAATGGATATGAATTTAAAACAATCAGTGGCTCTAACCCAGAAACTATCATAAACAATAGTATTACTGACCAAGGGACCACTTCAAAAGCACAATCCTGAACAATTCTGAATCGAGGATGCTTGTTGTCTAAAGGGGTTCAAAATCCAGGTCAACGGCCCCTTATAATTGTACTTATCGCTAGTAAAGTAGAACCATGGTATTTGTCATGTTGCGGTACTAATCAAAAGTTGCATAGACTCACGGTGTTCCACACATGATGGTACTACTCACAAGTATTGTACGTTGCACAGGTAACGAAGACCTATGGTGTTTCTCACATAATGGCACCACTCATAGGCAACGCATACCCATAGTGTTCCTCACCTAGGTGTACTAATCACGGGCACCGGTATTCCCGTGGTGTTCCTCATATAGTGGGTACTAATCACAGGCAACGCCCAGACCCACAGTGTTTCTCACAATGGTACTAATCATGGGTAATGGAAACCGACAGTGAACCACTCTCTGCTGCTACTAATCACAAACCTATTGTGTACCTAATATAGTGGTACTACTCGCAAGTAAAGGCGACCCATGGTGTTCCCCGCGTGATGGTACTAATCACAAGTAGTTTAATGGTTCTAATACAATCATCCCTTGGTCGCCCCTTTTACTCGCCTCTTACGACAGGCAGGGGATACCGTGGGTGTGTTCTTCGTCTGCGTCCCCCACCCACCCACAGGAGGTGGAGAATTATTTGATAAGATAATTACCTATATGGGAAACGACACAGAAAGGAACGTTATTGTAGTGGGTGATCTCAATTTACCAAATGTTAACTGGGAAGGGAATGCAAACAGAAAGCATAACCAACAAATGGTGAATATGGGAAGGACAGCTGAATCAGACCGTGATGGAACCAACTAGATGGAAAAGTATTCTAGACATGAAACTGATAAAACCAGAGGAGTTCTATGGAGATTCTGAAGTGGTATAAGAGATTGTGAAGCTGTTCTTGTCATAGTTAAATGAAATGGAATGACGTATGGCTTTTAGTGCTGGGAGTGTCTGAGGACACGTTCGGCTCGCAAGGCGCAGGTCCTTCAATTTTGAGCCTGTAAGCGACCTGCGCTTTGTGATGAGGATGAAATGATGATGAAGTCAACACATATAATCAGCTCCCATGCCAGAGAAATTAACCAATAATGCTTAAAATTCCTGACCCTGCCGGGAATCAAACCAGTGACCCCTATGACCAAAGGCCAGCACACTAACATTTAGCTGTGGAGCCAGACATGATGGTTGAAAATAAATGTTATAGAAAGAAATGTTGTGAAAATAGGACTATTAAGCAATACCCTATGGTTGATAAAAGAGACATGGGGAAATTTAAAAAATCAATTATGATCGAAGGAAAATGCTAAATAAAAATGTACACAGCGGACGGAATGGGTGTAAAGCAACTGTTTATAGGAAGAGGAGTATGGAATTGGAATAATTTACCAAGGGAAATGTTTGATTAATTTCCAAGTTATTTGAAAACATTTAAGAAAAGGCTAGCTAAATAACTGATAGGGAACGTGCCACCTGGGAGACAGTCCTAAATGCAGGTCATTGATGATTGATTGAAGTCATATATAGAAAGATGGGACATAAAAGAAACACATAATAGGATAAACACAATCCAAATACAAATCAAGTCATACATAGAAAGATAGAAACATTGAAAGGAACATTCATCCCATTACTTATATTGAACTCTTGGGTTCCTTTTGTCCCTTTAGTATGTGTCTTGTGTTCCTAATCTTTTATCATGTGCATTCAACTTTTTTGGCTCTTCCTGTTTCATGTATTTATCCAGCTTTCTTCTTATCCTGCACTTCCCACAACAAAGCTGAGGATCTGTCAAGATGGCCCCTCAATGAGTGTTGACCCCCACCCTCCTGAAGTAGAAACGAGCTCGTTGGAGTCTGAGAAGAAATTAATGTATATGCACTGCGACTGGCAAGAAGAGAGCCAATCTATTTGAAGACGTAGAGATGCATCATTTTCTTGTTTTTTCTTTTGGTTTCTCCCTCTTCCCACACTGGCCTGATGAAGTATTAATGCTATTATGTGATCCTTTCGATATTCCTTTATATATATGACTTGCGATAATGAAATTATGTACATCATTAATCTGAACCATTTCTCTGGATAAGCAATTTAGAGTAAGTACCTGTAATATTTGAGTCCTTCATACAAGGTGGCCAGAATGAAGATGCCAATCATAGAGCCAATGAGTCCTCCTACTGTGGTCACCTTCCATGAATCAAATAACACATTTTCACAGTAGCCAGTGTGAAATGTCATCTGAGGAATATAGTAAAATACTTGTAAACAAACAAAAAATAATACCATTTGCAAAACAAATAAGAGTATAGAGTAATAAATAAGTTACAAGATTGTGAGCAACTGCAAAATTACCTCGATAATAATGTGAGATGGACAGCAGGCAATGGTATGGTGATAAATGGGGTTAAAAGTCAGGTTGTGAGTTTCTCAAATAGGAAAAGTCCTCTCAGTTTTAATTACTGTGTTGATGGGGTGAAAGTTCCCTTTGGGGATCATTGTAAGTATCCAGGTGTTAATATAAGGAAAGATCTTCATTGGGGTAATCGCATAAATGGGATTGTAAATAAAGAGTACAGATCTCTGCACATGGTTATGAGGGTGTTTAGGGGTTATAGTAAGGATGTAAAGGAGAGAACATACGAGTTTCTGGTAAGACCCCAACTAGAGTTTGGTTCCAGCGTATGGGACCCTCACTAAGGTTACTTGATTCAAGAACTGGAAAAAATCCAAAGAAAAACAGCTCGATTTGTTTTGGGTGGTTTCCGACAAAAGAGTAGTGTTACAAAAATGTTTCAAAATTTGGGCTGGGAAGACCTGGGAGAAAGCTGCTCGACTAATTTACTCATTCGAAACAAATATTTCAGGTTCCCTATGGGAATCAACATCTTTATCATCTGATGCCTCCCCTGCGAACCATATGACCTTACCGCGGTGGGGAGGCTTGCGTGTCCCAATGAAACAGATAGCCGAGCCGCAGGTGCAACCATATCGGATGGGTATCTGTTGAGAGAGCAGACTAAAGAATGGTTCATCGAAAGGGGGGTAGCAGCCTTTCGGAAGTTGCAAGGGCAGCAGTCTAGATGATTGACTGATATGGCCTTGTAATAATACTCAACATGGTTTAGCTGTGTTGATACTGTCACACGGCTGAAAGCAACGGGAAACTACAGCCTTAACTAACTCCCGAGAACATGCAACTCTCTCTGTATGAATGATGTACTGATGATGGCTTTCTCCCAGGTAAAATATTCCGGAGGTAAACTAGTCCGCCATTTGGATCTCCGGTTGGGGACTACACAAGAGGGGGCAATCATCAGGAAGATGGATACAGACATTCTACGAGTTGGAGCGTGGAATGTTAGAAGTTTGAATCGTTGTGGTAGATTAGAGAATCTGAAAAGGGAGATGGATGGACTAAAGTTAGATGTAGTTGGTATAAGTGAATTACGTTGGCAGGAAGAACAGGATTTTTGGTCAGGCGACTACCGAATTATCAACACAAAATCAAACAGACGAAAAGCAGGAGTTGGTTTAATAATGAATAAGAAAAAAGGACAGCGGTTAAGCTACTACGACCAGCATAGTGAAAGAATTATTGTCGTCAAGATAGACACCAAACCAATGCCCACCACAATAGTGCAGGTCTATATGCCTACTAGCTCAGTGGATGATGAGGAAATCGAAAGAGCGTATGAAGAGATAGAAGATTTAATACAATATGTAAAAGGTGACGAGAATCTAATTGTGATGGGAGACTGGAATGCAGTGGTAGGCCAAGGAAGAGAAGGTAATACAGTAGGAGAATTCGGATTGGGACAAAGGAACGAAAGAGGAAGTTGGCTGGTTGAATTCTGCACTGATCATAATTTAGTCCTTTCCAATACTTGGTTTAAACACCACAAACGACGGCTTTAGACGTGGATGAGACCTGAAGACACTGGAAGGTATCAAATAGACTTCATTATGATTAGGCAGAGATTCAGAAACCAGGTGTTGGATTGCAAAACTTTCCCAGGAGCAGACGTGGACTCTGACCGCAACTTGTTGGTCATGAAATGCCATCTGAAGCTGAAGAAATTGAAGAAAGGAAAGAATGCAAAAAGATGGGATCTAGTCAAGTTGAAAGAAAAGAGCGTGAGGGATTGTTTCAAGGAACATGTTGCAAAAGGACTAAATGAAAAGGCTGAAGGAAACACAATAGAGGAAGAGTGGATAGTCATGAAAAATGAAGTCGGCAGGGCTGCTGAAGAAATGTTAGGAAGGAAGAAAAGGTCAACTAAGAATCAGTGGATAATTCAGGAGATACTAGACCTGACTGATGAACGACGAAAATACAAGAATGCTAGAAATGAAGAGGGCAGAAAAGAATACAGGCAATTAAAGAATGAAGTGGATAGAAAGTGCAAGGTAGCCAAGGAAGAATGACTGAAGGACACGTGCAAGGATGTTGAAGGTTGTATGATCCTAGGAAAGGTAGATGCTGCATACAGGAAAATCAAGGAAACCTTTGGAGAAAGGAAATCTAGGTGTATGAATATTAAGAGCTCAGATGGAAAGCCACTTCTAGGGAAAGAAGACAAAGCAGAAAGATGGCAGGAACATATCCAACAGTTGTATCAAGGTAAAGATGTAGGTAATTTGGTTCTGGAACAAGAAGAGGCTGTTGATGCTGATGAAATGGGAGACCCAATTTTGAGGTCAGAGTTTGACAGAGCTGTGAGCAACCTAAATAGGAACAAGGCACCTGGAATTGATGACATTTCCTCTGAATTACTGACTGCCTTAGGAGAAACCAGCATGGCAAGGCTATTCCATTTAGTGTGTAAGATGTATGAGACAGGAGAAGTCCCATCCGACTTTTGGCAGAATGTTGTTATATCTATTCCCAAGAAAGCCGGTGCTGATAGGTGTGAAAACTATCACACCATTAATTTAGTATCTCATGCCTGCAAAATTTTAACACGTATTATTTACAGAAGAATGGAAAAACAAGTTGAAGCTGAATTGGGAGAAGATCAATTTGGCTTCAGGAGAAATGTAGGAACACGTGAAGCAAACCTGACTTTGCGAATGATCTTAGAGGATCGAATCAAGAAGGACAATCCCACGTACATGGCATTCGTAGATCTAGAAAAGGCATTTGATACTGCTGATTGGACCAAGCTATTTAAGATTCTGAAGGTGATTGGGATCAGATACCGAGAACGAAGAATTGTCTACAATTTGTATAAAAATCAGTCTGCAGTGATAAGAATCGCTGGCTTTGAAAAAGAAGCAGCAATCCAGAAAGGAGTGAGGCAAGGCTGCAGATCGTCCCCCCTCCTTTTCAATGTTTACAACAGGCAGTAAAGGAAATCAAAGAGGAATTTGGAAAGGGAATCACAATCCAAGGAGAGGAAATCAAAACCTTGAGATTTGCCGATGATATTGTTATTTTATCTGAGACTGCAGAAGATCTCGAGAAGCTGCTGAATGGTATGGATGAAGTCTTGGGTAAGGACTACAAGATGAAAATAAATAAGTCCAAAACAAAAGTAATGAGGTGCAGTTGAACGAAGGCAGGTGATGCAAGAAATATTAAATTAGGAAATGAAGTCTTAAAGGAAGTAGAGGAATATTGTTACTTGGGTAGTACCGGTAAAATAACTAATGATGGCAGAAGTAAGGAGGACATAAAATGCAGATTAGCACAAGCAAGGAAGAGCTTTCTTAAGAAAGAAAGGTGCTCACTTCAAACATTGATATAGGAATTAGAAAGATGTTTTTAAAGACTTTTGTGTGGACTGTGGCATTGTATGGAAGTGAAACATGGACGATAACTAGCTCGGAAAGAGAATAGGAGCTTTTGAAATGTTGTGTTACAGAAGAATGCTGAAGGTGAGATGGATAGATCGAATTACAAATGAAGAGATACTGAATCGAATTTGTGAGAGGAGATTGATTTCGCTAAATTTGACGAGAAGAAGAGATAGAATGATAGGACACATCTTAAGACACCCAGGACTTGTTCAGTTGGTTTTTGAAGGAAGTGCAGGTGGTAAGAACAGTAGGGGTAGACCAAGGTATGAATATGACAAGCAGATTAGAGCAGATGTAGGATGCAGTAGTTATGTAAAAATAAAAAGGTTAGCACCAGATAGGGTGGCATAGCTGCATCAAACCAGTCTGGGGACTGATGACTCAAACAACATCATCATCTGATGCCCAGGCAGGCATCAATTTTTGAAAATGAGACAGAGTCTCTCATAGTGCATTGGCACTGCCGTTGGCTCCAAGTAGCCTATGCAGTGGCCTCAACGGTATGCCCTAGCCATGCATCTTGGTAGGTATGCTATTTACCAACTGATGAGCCCAACTTAGCACACTGGGGCGAAACACTGGCAACCAGGAATGAGTAGCTGGAAAATTTATAATATCCAATAGCAGACCAACTATATTGGTATTAAATGGGATGTTGCGAGTTGTCAGTGGAGAGATGGCATGGAATGACATTAGAAGACGAATAAATTTGAGTGGTGTCTTTAAAAGTAGGAAAGATCACAATATGAAGATATAAAGTTGGAATTCAAGAGGACAAATTGAGGCAAATATTCATTAAAGGAAGGGGAATTAAGGATTGGAGTAACTTACCATGGGATATGTTCAATAAATTTCCAATTTCTTTGAAATCATTTAAGAAAAGGCTAGAAAAACAACAGACAGGGAATCTGCCACCTGGGTGACTGCTCTGAATGCAGATCAGCAGTGACAATTGAGGGACAATAAATAAAAAAGGTAATATTAGCCATGAACCCCTGTCTAACCATGTCAATATTTGTACACAGTTATGGACACTATAATATCATATTCCTGAAAGACTTCATAAACATATACAGTTCAAATGTCACACCACATTTCTATTAAATAAAATATGCATAAAAATAACTTCCTTTCCAGGATTTGAATGGCTTATATCAAGTGTTCAACATGTAACTGATCGTGTAACTGACATGGGGAAACAGAAGGACATACCTCTGTCTAGATCAGAGGCTCCCAACCCTTGGGTTCATGACACCATCTTAAAACCGTTCCAGGAAAATGCAGTGTTGTAATGTTCACCCCCTTAGTCCAAGTTCCAGACTCAAACAAACAAACAAACAAACAAACAAACAAACAAACAAACAAACAAGAAGGTATTATACCAATGATTTCCGACAATCTGGAATCCCTGTCACAAACACTTGATGATTTCTTCCCTTAGTTATTGCTCTGACATGAACAAATGGATCAGGCAACCTGTCATGGAGTACCTCGCAGTTTAGATAATTTATTCAGCCAGCAAGGAGACGACCAATTGGCTGAACTGAAATATGATAATAAATAAATAAATGATGAAAACCTACAACATGTTTTTCAGTCATTGACCGGGTCAGGGATGGAATGAATGAAACCCCCATCTTGCGGCGAGGATATGAATTGTGCTGGCTGCCGAGGCCCGTCGAACTCCTCTGGGGCAATGATTAATGACTGACAGATGAAATTAAATGATAATGGAGAGTGTCGCTGGAATGAAAGACGACAGGAAAAACTGGAGTACCCGGAAAAAACCTGTCCCGCCTCCGCTTTGTCCAGCACAAATCTCACATGGAGTGACCGGGATTTGAATCATAGAACCCAGCGGTGAGAGGCCGACACGCTCCCGCCGAGCCATGGAGGCTTGAAAGTAAACAAATAAATAAATACATAGATAAATAATAAATAAAAATAAATAAAAATGAATCAATCAATAAATAAATGAATAAATAAATCAATCAATACATACACACATAAATCAATCGATCGATCAATACATAAATACATGATTCAACCAATCACTACATAAATAAATGCATAAATAAATTGTCCAAGGAAGCTTTAAACATATTATTCTAATTTTTCACATCTTATTTACCGTATGTGAACAAGCATTTTCATGTTAGGAGAACACAGATTTTGTCTGTCACAGAAGAATGTGTGTCTATCAGAAATTGCAGGAAAGAATACAATATTGTGTTGCAATGGACAATCTCAAATATCACACTGAAATGTCAAAGTCAACAAATTATCCATTTGAAGAACTGTTTGCCTATTTAATTGAGAATTCATATTTTAATAAGAATGAAAAAATACTTTGCAGAGACAGCATTACTATAAATCTCTCTATTTGAAATGCTTGTGTATATATATAATACTACTTCTGTTAATAACAGTTTTCTTCAGTTGTAAAATTAAAGTGAATTCCTTTCTATGAAGAGAAATAAATACCGTTCTAAAATTTTATTGAAAATATTTGAATTGCAATCAGGTTTATCTACTATACAATACAGTACTACTTTATATTTTGTCCTAGGTCAATATAGGAATGCCAGACAGCCAGAATTTACCAAGGTTTAGTCAAATATTTCTAGGGTTCCTTGAAACAAAACAAAACAAAACAAAACAAAACAAAACAAAACAAAACAAAAAGAAAATGTTGGAAAACTCTGTTCTAGATATTAGTCATGTCCTGCCAGGCAGTATAAGCAAGTAGATGGTAGAATGATGGTTTTCATTCTATCAAGGAGCATGTAATACACAAGTGGCAGTAATGGATGGTCAGTTCCTTACTACTGAAAAAATTTATTGTGAGTACATCACACATCAAACACTACGAATTTCTTCCTGAAGACTTTACAAGCCATAGTTTGTGGGGAAGAAACATGTATAGTAGGCGAACCTTTTCTTGAGCCCTGAACTCCATAGTGCTGAATGGGAACTAGGGCTCAAGAAAAAGTTTGCGTACTATACATGTCTTTTATGACCTTTAAATATTATTATTTTTAAGTGAATTTGACCTGCCAAATATACTGGGTGGTTCACCAGCCCCTTGCGATCCAGTTTTATGCATCCCTTCACACTTACTACAATTCTGAAAGACATCGGTCTCCCTCCGTAAAACGGGGTAATATAATGAGATGTGTGTTTATGGGCTACAAAACAGCAGGAATCATAAACGCCACTATTAATTCATTATGGATACCTCAAATGAACCCATAAAACGAGTACAGATACGCAGAACAAATACTTTAAAACAGGAGGTGGACGCACAGACCAGAAGCATGGTACTGTATAGGCTGGGAAGTGGGCGCCGTACGTCAAGTGTCGCAGTAGCTCACATGGCAAGCAGGCGGGAAGATATGTGATAGTGGACAGTGCTCAAGGTAGAAGGTTCGAATCCCATATAAGAATTGTTTTTAACAGCCAGTTGCCTGGGATGTGGTAAGGTTGCATACTTGATAGCTTCCAAGTATTGATTTGTTTATTTGACCCTGTAAAAGACCGTATGTATCGTTGCATTGGGTATGATGCTGGGTTGGACGAGGATGAGGAGATGATGGTCTGTGGCCAGTTAGCTACGTCATACAAGTTCCAAGCTTCGTACACCACAGGCAGGGCAAAGTATATGCCCCACTGGAACGATAACAACATGCGATGGCAGGTAAGTATGTAGCTGTGCAAACTCCCCTCCTTTGAAGCAATTCACAACACAAAGTTTATACACTGCCTCGAGATGTATTCCAGCGATGAGTATGTGTGAATATGTTACTTGTCTATGGAGAAGCTAGACAGAATGCATACCAGGCACAACGCCTGTACCAAGAATGCTATTCGGATAGACGACAACCGACGGGCATGACATTTTGGAGTGTGGAAAGATCCCTGCGGGATACTGCATCCCTGGGAAGGACACGGCCTGTTCGAGATCATCCCGTGACTTCTGCTGACAATGAAGAGGTCGTCTTTGAAGCTATCCGGCGTAATCCTCATACTAGCACATGGGCCATTGCACAGGAGACGAACATCAGCCGAGCGTCTGTTATGCAGATATTGCATACCCACCAGTTTCACCAGGAGCTCCAGAGTCATGATTTCAAAGCCCGGGGTGTTCTGTCAATGGATCCTATAGCATGTGGACACTGATCCTGCTTTTCTAGCGACTCTCTCTTATTTACAGACGAAGCACGATTCACAACAATGGAACCACTAATCGCCATAATATGCATTACTGGAGTGTGGAAAGTCCCCACTGGGTGCGACAGACAGCTTTTCAGGTACAGTGGGGCGTGAATGTATGGTGTGGAATCGTGGGTGATCACCTCATCGGTCCCCATTTCTTTGAGGGCCATCTGACCAGTGAACACTAGCACCGTTTTTGGAACATGTGCCACTCCTTGACTGCTGCAGGATGTGGTTTCAACATGACGGAGCTCCACTGGGCGCAGTTCTGCAATGACCACGGAGGTAGTCAGTTCGAATAGGTACTGCGTTAAATGACGTGGATAACTGAAATTCTGTCACATGTTTCCTAGCATCTATCAACCCAGCTCTTTACCAACTGCCCTTTCAGGGACAAATAAACAAATCAGTCTCTGAAATATACCAGTATTAAATATACATCCTTGCCACATCCCAGGCAACTGGCTTAAAAAAAAAAAATACTTGCATGGGACTTGAACCTTCTAACCCTCGAGCACTGTCGAACTCTCACACATTCTACCGCATGCTCGCCATGTGAGCTACAGCAACACTTGACCTACGGCGCCCAATTTCCAACCTATACAGTACCGTGCTCCCAGTCTGTGCGTCCACCTCCTGTTTTAAAGTACGTGTTCTGCATATCTGTACTCGTGTTACGGGTTCATTTGAGATACCCATAATGAATTAATAGTGGCGTTTATGATTCCTGCTGTCTTCTAGCCCATAAACACACATCTCGTTATATGAGGCGTATTTTTTAAGTAAGGGCCACTTGAAAATAACTACATAACGAAAGATGATTTTCAAACACCACATTTGTTCGCAGATTCTACATACTTTACTCTATTTTTTGACGTAGCCACCACGTTTGTTTAAACACTTATCATACCTTACAACTAAGTTTTGAATATTCTTTTCATAGGAACTTGTCGCCTTCTCTGATAACGTTAGGAAAGGCATTTGAGAGAGCTTTTATTGTGAAGCGCCTGTCTTTACGAATCTTCGCTTCAACTGAAGCCAACAAATAGTCTGTGATCAGAGATGGGTGACCGGAGCGGGCCTAATCATGGACGTCACGTTGTCACAGCCATCTTTGAAGTCTTGTACCCACTTACGCACTTTGCCTTCACTCATAGGTTTAGCACCATACACTTTGCAAATCTGTCTCTGAATGTCTGCAGTAGACAGGTTCCTCGCTGACAAAAACCGTATCACTGACCAAACCTTGTGCAAGGCGGGCGAGTCAATAATCTTGAACATTTCAGCGAGCACAGAACAGAACTGTACAGGCTAGCAACAGAGCTGCAACTGAGCACTGCTGTTCTCGAGGCATGCCAGCACACGACGTATGCGCAATCTACTAGTGTCTAGAACAAAACGGTCCTTACTTAAAAAACATGCCTCGTATTACCCCTGTTTAGGGAGAGGGACCGATGTCTTTCAGAATTGTAGTAAATGTGAAGGGATGCATAAAACTGAATCACAAGGGGCTGGTGGACCACCTGGTATTATGCTCACACAAATATCATATAGGAAGTCAGTCATACTGTATACCTACTATCATCATTGAATGGCCACGCATAGTGCAGGACTCATTCATGGAGTGGTTGTTTTCGGCAGGTGACTCTGTCGTATCATGGCCAGCATGAGCTGCATGCGCCGAGTGACCAGGCATCGTATGGCCTGAATGATCATGTGACATCTGAAAATAAATTCAGTATTTAAAACAACATAGGATATCAAAAAAAGGAGAAGCTTAATGAAAATTTGTCAAATTGAGTAGAGAAACATATACAGACATGTTTAAATTGTATAAATGATGTTAATGAGATATACAGACATGGCATCACCAAGGTAATGAAGAAAGAATATGATAATTTTTTCCTCACAAGAATAGTTTATATTCAATTTAAATTTCAAGAAAATGTATGCATTATCTTATTCTGCTTGAATTTGAATGAGCGCGCAAACCTATGTGCAATCTGGCGGTGTTTGTCTGAGTGTGTCCCAGATCTCATGGACCACCACCTCCACGCATAGAGACACTGAGTAGAACAGGTGTAGAAGACTGTTGGCTTAGGTTTATGCCTGTTGTTAAGGGTTGAGACACAGCCAATGGCCGCGTGTTGCAATGCTTCAATTTTACTCACTAGATTGCACCATGCAACAAGCACAACAGGCAGCATATGGCAAGCAAAATGCAAACAAGACCCAGTATTACCAATTTAGCGATTTTGTCACTGTATCTTCGACTAATAAATACTGTATCTTTTAACAATAAGATATTCTTAACTCTCCATGCCACCCTAAACCTGTGCTAACCTGTTCATTTCTATGTAACCACTACCTCCTACACTACTCTAACCTGTGTGTGGATGAAAGTAAATATTTATATTAGGTTCTTCAATTTCTAAATTTGCTTCAATTGATACTTCATTAAAAGAATGGTCTTGTACAACTGCACAGTTAAATAATGTAATTTCATGTAACTTACAGCATTGTCTGTACTTGTAACTTTGAAGGATTTGCATACAAATTTTGAATATTCTGGCACCACCAATAGAATAATCACAAGCCAAATTATTATATCAGGGGATCACTTGGTGACTAATAATGCAGAAAGATGAACCTCAGGCAAGGATATTAAGTATTCATAATATTAAGCATTAAGTAAGTATTAAGTATTGGTACGGTTTAAGATGGTATTATATAATTTTATTCAAATCACAAAATATCAGTTTTGATTTTCTTCCCAAACAGAAACATCTTTTAATTTTGTAATAGTTTAACATCACATTATCACATACAGAATTTCAGCAATGTCAGGATGGAAAGAGCTAGGACTAGAGAAGGTAGCAGTCATGACCTGAATTAAGGCACAGCTCCATTTGTCTGGTGTGAAAATTGGGAACAATAGAAAATCATCTTCAGGGCTAGTAGTGGTGGGCAACCACTAAACAGTTGAAATGAATGCATGCACATGGAACATGATTCGTACTGCATACTAATTCACTTGGTACAAAAAAAAAAAAGTCAGGCTATAGTTGTATTCTTGGTTATTTGTAATATCCATTGAGTTATGTTGGCTGAGAAGTATTTAACTATAAATGTTCTAATCATTTGTTCTTGAGTTACTAGACAAAAATAATTTGTTTGTATTTGTTATTGGTACCGTAGTATTTTGAAGAAAACTTCAAGATAAATAACATAATGCATATTTTCTCCATTAGAAATCACAGTATAGGTGCTTCTTAGATTATGTTGGAGGAATAATTTCAAATTGACATCTAAAGAAATAAGAGAAAAGAAAAAGGTCAACCTCTACCTGGTACATGATGCAATTCAGTGATTTTCAAAGGGCCAAGAAATTCCTATCTCTGGCTAAAATTAATATAATGCTCCTATTTGACCACTGTTACATTATGAAAAGTGATCTTAATCTCATATTAACCAGTCAGAAGCAAAAATCTCACAATTCATGAATTCATTTAATTTTCAATGTGAAACCATATTGTACCTGTCAATATATAGTAGCTATGAGAGCACTAGGTATTTTAATTATTTTAACCATAGTGGTCAATTCATTATGTCCGTATTGACTTCAACTTAATCTTACATTCAATATATACCACTTATTCTGCCCTGTTAATACTTAATAATTTATTTTACTATCAACCATACATGTTTTGGGAGCGGTACAAAACATCAAAATATTTTGGACTTGCTACATCTTTAAATCATTAATTCTACCTCATTGTATGTTGGGTATTCAGCCCGAAGGCTGGTTTGATCCTATGCAGCTCCACCAACAGCTGTCATAAATAGCCTAGGCATCACTGAAGAGGCGTAGTAGGGAAATGAGGAGTGAGGTAGTTTCCCGTTGCTTTCCTCACCGAGCCAGCCATTGCTATTACATATCAGTCTGCCAGGCCCACTGTAATGCATGCACCAACCGACCCTATGAGCGATATTTTTACACCATTCACAACAGGGACTGGCTGAATAAGCAATGGTATTACTAGCATCACCCATACCTCAGTCACTTTCATATTGTCAAGGATGAGACTGAGACAGGTCAATGAAAGTAACAAATTTCATATAGCCCATACCAGAAGGCACAGTGCGTTGTAAACACTACACCTCACTAGCAAAGGCATCTACCTCATTAACATCATTTATACAATTTAAACATGCATGACACTATGAAAATATTGACCAATTATCTAAATATCCAAATGTGTCCCTTTGAAATCACCATCAGTTTGTGTGAAAACTACCAATATTAAAACACCACCGACAACATAATGTCTGAAAATGTTAAAATAATAACTTTCATTAATTTACAAACTTTAAGTGTGTCATCTTGTAAAAGCAATACTAAATTTGAACTATGTACAAAAAAATAAAACGAATACAAATAATATTAAATCATTCAACTTGTGTAATAATATAAAATGCTGTTAGCTCTTATTTCCGAATGCTCTCCTCTCCTTTAATCCTGCTCTGTAACTACACCTATAAAGAAAAGGATATTTATATAATATCCTAGTCTATTATTAAAATTATTTGTGTGTTTTACTACAAAGTCATCAAGTAACTTACTGTTAAGGTTATTATTTTAATTATATATAAGACCGGTGTTTGATTTTATTGAAACAGACGACCGTGAGAGCTACTATGTGATTTACTGAATTCTTGACCATTAGGAAATTAATATTCATGTTTCATAAGAGGTTGTCGATAAGAACATATTCAATTTTTATCTATTTGATCATTAAAAGACTTGCTGATTTACATTCTAATTTGTTTTAAAATTATTTTTCCTTAAGAGATTTCACAATACCTTCCTATATCTGTGTCAACTTGCACAAATTTTACTACGACATTAAGGTAAGTAATTATTGATTGATTTATTTGACAGACTTGTTAAACTTCTACCTGATGCAGTTAATTTTTGTAACTGTATTTGTTTCACGAACAGGAAATTTCTATGAGGTATGACAAAGAACCTGGTATTGTATTCACTGAAATTGTGAATCTGTCAATCATTTGAAGAACAACAAAGCCCCAGGTATGGATGGTATTTCGGGAGAAACGCTGAAAGTACTGGGGGAAGAGGGCATGCGTGTTTTACATTTGGTATGTAATATGGTGTGGAAAACTGGTGAATGGCCCAAGGATTGGACAACATCAATACTAATCCCTCTTCACAAAAAGGGGTCTACAAGGGATTGTTCCAACTATCGTGCTATTGTATTAATATCCCATGCAAGCAAAGTTCTGCTCTACATAATAAATCAATGTCTAAAACCATTCCTGCAACCTCAGATATCTGCAGAACAAGCAGGCTTTGTTGCAGGTAAAGGAACACAAGAGTCTATCCTGAGCATGAGACAGATAATTGAGAAATGTTGCGAGTTTTGTGTCCCTGCCTTTATTTGCTTCCTGGACTACAAAAAGGCCTTTGATTGTGTTATATGAAACAAGTTGTGGCAGGTGCTAAAGGAATTTGGGGTTCCACTGCATTTAATATTGTTATTGAAAGGCCTGTATAAAAACCATGCAGCAACCAGAAAGGTGGATGGTGAACTCTCAGACATTTTTAATGTGACAAGTGGAGTAAGACAAGGCTGTATATTATCACCTCAACTCTACAACATCTATGCAGGGAGTGTGTCATCAAAAGAGCTCTCAGTGGCTGGAATGGTGAAATCTCGATTGGTGGGAGAAAAATTAACAACCTGCACTTTGCAGATGACACTTCGCTCATCGCTGGAAGTGAAGAGGAACTTTCTGACCTGCATACAAGGGTCTTCAGTATGGTCTAGAGATAAACATCAAAAGGACCAAACTAATGGTAGTTGATCGGCAAGGTCAAATCCGACTTACAGGATGCCTATAGGACCTGGAAATAGACCTGGGGTCAGTCATCAATGACACGGGAAGCTGTGATAAAGAGGTAAAAGGACGTATTGTCTTAGGTTGTGCTGCAATGGCTAAACTTACTAAGATCTGGCAGAACCAGGCAATATCAAAAACTACGAAGATGCGCTTGGTAGAATCATTAGTGTTCTCCGTCTTTTTGTATGGCTGTGAGACCTGGACCGTGAATGCTAAAGACAAAAAGCGCATGATGCCTTTGAGATGTGTTGGCGGAGAATGCTACATGTACCCTGGACAGAAAGAAGAACTAATATTTCCATTCTGGACGAACTCTGTGTCAAGAAACTTCTATCTTCCCATGTGAGTGAGTGTTACCTCCAGTTCCTTGGCCACATTTTCAGACGAGATGGAGAGAACTTAGAAAAGATCATTTTGCAAGACAAAATCGAAGGCAGTAGACCACGAGGAAGAACAGCACGTAGATGGATAGATCAGGTGAAGAAGATCATTGGTCTGCCACTTCAGATTATATTAAAGAAATGTGAAAACCACTCGGGATGGAGACATCTCGTCATGGTTGCAACACAGAAATCAGAGTTATGAGGTCACGACGCTCAGTAATGAGAATAATGACTAATAGTGGTGGTGGTGGATTTGTTTCAAGGTATTATATTCTTTACTAATTAATTAATTAATTAATTAATTAATTAATTAACAGCATGTTCTTAATATATTAGAATAGAATACAATCATATTTTCTTTACCATTTAAAATTGCAATCATCATTACAAAATTACTGATCAGGACATATTTTGGCCCATTTAGGCAATCTTCAGCTGCATTAGACTCTACAATAGGAAAATATATCTAAGATAAAATTCTAAAATAATTTAATTCAATCAATACAAGTTTGCCATTTGATAAATGGTTTGTCTAAAAAGCTACATAGGACATGTTTTGACCTAGTCTATGCTAAAATAACACAAAGATGAAAGACATATACAAAAACAGTGATACATAAAAAATTTGATATAAAATACATTCAACAAATGCAATAAAAATCTATGTTTAAAATGTTCATAGCTTCAATCTTGGACAAATCTAGATGTTAACAGGTATGGATCCAATCATATTTACCATAACTATTGGTTAGCTGGAGGAATACTTAAAAATTGTGAAGACTGTCAAATGTTATCTGTTAGTCATGGTTCTGGAAACGAAGTGAAGTTCTGAAATCCGTAAAATTTGTTCATGGAGAATACAAGTATAGCCAGGATCTAAGAGTGAAACCAAAAAGGTGAGTGTGGCAACGAAAAAATGAGACTGAAGTAAAAGTTAATATGGAGAGTCGCAAAATATTACTGACTTCCTCTTTCTAGCCCTGTGCTTGTATAGATCTAGTTGGGTTGGTGTTGACCTCTACACTGACTAGTGACTGGTCTGAGGTAATGTTGGATAAGGGAAACAGCGGGTGAGGGGAGGGACAGTGAGTAGAAGGATGGGAGGATGGACCAGAAATGCGTGCTGCGACAGACTTAATTGTGCGTTGCTTTAGAACTTTTTCCATTATTGAGTCAATCAGGATGTTTGTTTTTCTTGGATTTCATTAAGATTATATAAGGGATTGGATTTTTGATCGAGGTTTATGTAAATACTTTCTAAAATGTTTAATAAAGTTTCCTTTTTAGTTATATGTAGGATATCTAGATTTTTATCTGTGATAGAAAATGAGTGACTGTGATCTTTCATGTGTTCACTCATAGCAGAAAATCTTCTGTATATAGCTGCATTAAAATGTTCTTTGTAGTGGATTTGAAAATTCTTCCCAGTCTGTCCAACATAACTAGAGTCACACTGGTTACACATCAACTTGTAGACCCCTGATTGCAAATATTTGTTAGTTGTGTTAAGTGTGTTTGTGTTATAGAAACGTTTAGAAATAGTGTTGTTAGTTTGAAGCCGAGGTTCTGTTTTTTTTTTTTTTTTATGTTGGATATGTCGTATAGATTATTGCTGTTGAAAGTGAAGGTGACAAAGTTAGTATTCTCTTTCTTTTGTTTTTTAAGTGTGGTGGTGGGTTTATTTTTTATATTATTGAGAATTCTGCCAGAGAAATTGCTATTAAACCCAGTAAGGCATGCTAAAGTGTGGTTCGTGTTAATTTCTTTCTTATAAGCTTTCTTGGACATAGAAATGTTCCAGGCTCTCTCTCTATATATATCATACTATTAAAAGAGGCTTTTTTGTGGGAGCCGGGGTGCAGTGAATCATGTCTAATCATGTTGGCTGTCTGGGTGGGTTTTCTGAAAATTTCAAATTTTAGATGGTTGTCGCTTCTCCTAATTTTAAGATCTAGAAAATGTAAAGATCTACCTGTTTCAGATTCAACTGTGAATTTTATGTGTCACAAGTATTTTGCTTATTAAGGAAGGTTGTACTGTCAGCGATACATTGATAAAAAATGGCAAAAATATCATCTACATATCTCGACCAATGGAATTCTTTTAGAATGTTATCTCCAATATTTAACCCATTCCAGTCTGGTTCTTAATATCCCTAACAAACGTTCTGGACTGGGCATTTTTAAGGATCTTTAAAATATTATATCTCTGTACCTGTAGGAGATATTGACATGATTTTTTTTCTTTGTGCTTGTTTGAGCATCTAATTTTCAAAAGCGCTCTTTGTATCATGTGAACTATCATTTGAGATTTTAAATTTTTTTATATATTATACCATGTTTTGCGAATGGAGGAAAGGTCTGACGGATAACGAAGCAAGTACATTTTTCTGAAATACAATAATATTTACCGTATTTCGCTAATATAAAATGTGCATTGCAATTACAAAACAACAATGATAATAAGTACGATATAAAAATAATAATTTTTTCATTAATAATAATAGTAATAATTACAATAATGAAAATGGGTGCTCTTACGAAATTTTATTTTAATTGATAAATTTTGTTAGAAGTTACTCAAATGTAAAAATATTGTTCCATTTACCACAAAAGACTTCTGAGAAAGAGAAAATACAGTCTTCTAAACAGACAACTTTACGAATATGTAGACAATCTTACGTATTCACGCAAATATGAAATACGCGGGAACATGAGCTAGGTCGTAAAACGAACTCCAATCATAATGAAATGCAAGAAGTTGTTTCGAATTCATATGTCAATAATATGTTCATTTGCGCATTAACTTATAATATATCATAAAATATCAAAAATATCACTTTCGTCAAGCACATGTTTGCCGCGAGAAGCCATGTCTTAGAGCGCACTGAGTGACAACATCTACTGATGCATGCTGTTCAAATATATCGTAAATTCTCTGACTTAGACATATGATACTGCCATCTGCTTAAATACTCTCGTAACAAATACATTAGGAAACACGATGTAACCACCAGAATGCGTGCATAGCTCTTCTCGATTTTTAGCGAATTGTCAAACCTTACTACGTGCTATGCCCGCAGCGCGTCCTGAACGTAATTTCGGCCGCTGCGGTAGACCGGAAAGAGTTAAAGTAAATACAGAACAGGAATGAAGTTCATTACTTGTAATAGAAAAATATCTTAATATTACATAGTGAATCTCACATTCTTATATAATAAACAGACTAAGTTTAAATATTGCATTTTAAACAACAAGGGGAAGAATGAGTCATAAATGTTGTGGAATGTTTAATAAAATTGAAAATGTACTGGCAGTCTTTAAAATCCATAAAATCTTGTGGGAGATATAGTAAAGTTCTCCTAAGCTGATGTACTTCATTTAAAATATTGTCCAAAACCCATGTTAAAAACCAAATTTGTGAAGTTCCAAAAATGTGTGGATAGCATATCATTATATTGCTGACCAATGGAAAACATTGAAATTTTGATTTAGAACTGCGACAGAAGCACCTTAGAAAGGGTGTGAAATACCTAAAAGGAAGAAAAAAAACCAGCAAAATAAGTGTTGAGGAAAGAAGAAAAAAGAAAAAGGAGAATAAGATCGTAAGTGAAAAATGAAAATTATTAATTCCGTTATTATAGTATAGTACACAACTTGCCAGCTAGGCTGAAACTAAGTCGGCAACTCTTTGGGCAACGCATTCACTCTTGTACATCCTCTTTGCTCTTGTATGAGTGCTGGTAGATAGCGTCATCAAAGGAAGGGAGAGCAGAAGGGGAGGGGAAATGTAAATATGTAGTATGAGGTACTGGAAGCGGACTGGAGTGGTGGCCAAGAGGCAATAAACGGAGTGGGACTTATCATTTCAAAGCAATTAGAGGAGTATGTTGAAGTGGTAGAATGTGTGAGTGACAGAATAATGAAGATTAGACTAAAGATGAAGAATGAAGTGATGGACTTCATACAAGTATATGCACAACAGACGGGAAACAGGGAAGAAGATATTGAAGGATTCTTGGAGAAAGTAGAAAGAGAAATTTCAGGTGTGGAAGTGGTTATTAAGGGAGATCTGAATGCACAGGTCAGAAACGAGAGACAAGGAAAGGAAGAAGTCGTTGGACCATATGGATATGGAAAAAAGAATCATGAAGGAGAGGAACTAGTGGACTTCTGTAAAAGGAATGGACTGATAGTGGGAAATACAAGGTTTTGAAAGAAAAACAGCGGAAAAATTACAAGATATGGGTGGGGTGACAGAAGAACAAAATCAATAATTGACTACTTTTTGGTGGAAAGGACATATTGCAGCAAGTTGATGGAAGCGACAGCTTTACCAGGCGAAGCACCATAGAGTTGTGGTGGCAAAATTACAGTTGGGAAAAGTGGAAAAACTAAAAGAGGCAAGAGAAAGTAAAATAAAAGTATGGAAATTGAAAGACAAAAATTTTTCAGGAGAGACTGAAACAACAAATCCCAGTTACTGAAGTGGAAAATGTAGAATAGGAGTGGGCCAATTTTAAAAAGGCATTTGTTAGTGCAGGAGAGTGCTGTGGCAGGACATCTACAAGAGTGAAAGAAAAGGAGACACTATGGTGGAATGAGGAAGTGAGGAAAGTCGTGAAAGAAAAGAAGACAGCCTGGCAAGAATGGAACTGAGATCAAATAGAAGAAAGCAAAAAGAAGTATCTCAGCAGCAAACGGAGAAGTAAGAAGGTGGTAGGAGAAGAAAAGAAGAATAGTTAGGAAGAATATACACAAAAAATGTAAGTGGCACTAAAAGGATGCTGTATGAACTTATAAGAAGTAAGAGGACAGAAAGAGTTATCATAAAGCTAGTGAAAAAGGAAGCTGGGGAATTGTTAACACACCCAGAAGAGATGAAGAGAAGATGGAAGGACTATTTTGATAAACTATTGAATGTGAACAACTGTAGGCTACAGGGGAATTGCCGATATTCAAGTTTAATATGATTAGTGTGAAGACATCCTCAGCAATATTGTTTTTTGTTTGTTTTGTTTTTTACCAGGTTTACTGGATCTCATATCAAATGTCATCAGTAAGCAAACTTGCATCGTGACATTACTGTTGATATTGTGATGATTGCCACGGGACCTCCAATTTTACATAGAATCTGAACAACAGATATGGTTTTTGAAGTGATTTTAAAATTTTAAAATCCTACATGTATTGACCGGGATTCGAACCGCAGCCGCTTTGGTGTAAAACCAGCGACGATGTCACTCTGCTACCATGCTCTTGACATAGCGAGGCTGAGTAGCTGGGTCCCGTTCCAGCCTTCAAATCAGGATGAACTAACAATCGAACCTGGGACCTCCAAATACGAGGCCGAGACGCTACCCCTCATGGAACTGACATAAATTAATCTACACACTTACTTTCTTTCTTTCTGCTAGTGTTTTAACGTAGTGCTAATTCAGATAGGTTTTCGGTGACGATGGAATAGGGAAGGAGACTGGAAAAGAAGCGACTGTGGCCTTATTAAGGTATAGCCCCCGCCAGCATTTGTCTGGTGTTAAACTGGGAAACCACTAAAAATCATCTTCGAGATTCCTGATGGTGGGGTTCTAACCTCTCGAATGGAAGGCAACAGCTATAGGGCACGCACTGCGCAGCCAACTCGCTCGTTAGTCCACATACTTTTCAAGTTCACTTGAAAAAATTGGTTCCACTCCTCTATGCTTGTGGATCCGTCTTGCAAGAAAGAATGTGTGCTTTATCGTTTTCCGTTGACGTGAAACTGGTGCCTGTGGAAAGTTGCGACCAAGAAGAATGGAACTGAAAGTAGAGCAGCACTTCGTTCACATACTTGCCTCCAGTGAAGGTAGCCCTGAATCATGTTACATTCTCTTCTGGCCTCACTTCCGTCTCCATAAAAGTGGGCGACGACCAAAAGTATTATTGCATTGTACTTAATTTTTTACAATGGCGTTATCACTCAAAATGCTTATAAAGGCTTGTACTTTTGTACTTTCATTTCTTATGGCCTGCATTTTTTTAAACAATTGGTTTTACGTCGCACCAACACTGATAGGTCTTAATGCGACTATGGGAGAGGAAAGGCCTAGGAGTGGAAAGGAAGCGGCCGTGGCCTTAATTAAGGTACAGACTCAGCATTTGCCTGGTGTGAAAATGGGAAACCAAGGAAAACCATCTTCAGGGCTGCCAACAGTGGGGTTCGAACCCACTATCTCCCGGGTGCAAGCTACAGCTGGGCGCCCCTAACCGCACGGCCAACTCGCCCGGTCGTATGGCATGTAAACCCCCTTTTAATGTATTTTGAAAACGCGATAAATTGAGAAATGTATACTAAAATGCGATACCGTACTTTTTTTTTTTTTTCAAATAAGACTTTGTGTGTTTTATTCTTCGTCTGAAAACTTAAACAGAGGATTTTGAGGACCCTTGGACTGCCGGCAAACGCTGTTGGCTGTTAAGCTCAGATACTCAAGATATTTCAATAAATACGATTTAACTGTAAATGATAGGAGAACATGAATGACAGAACAAATATGTTCAACGGTTTCCTGATTTCTTTGAACAATGACACTGATTCATTAACATAACTTAATTATGTAGGTACATTTTTTCTATTGCCCCTGATTTTGCATCAATATAATTATATCTATCTAAAATGCAGTTTATCTTGCTACTAAATCTATTGAAATGCGATTTTATTTCACACTACCTGTTACCCACGGCTTCGCACGCGAGGATTTCGCAAGTTAATAAAAAATAATTGTTCTTCGGTACTGCACTATCATTATCTGAAAATCCCTAAAGTGTATAAAAACTCGCCGAAAAATTGCATTTCATTTACGCCAGAACCTCTTTGTAAACCACGTTTGCGGCATTGCCGTTTGGGGCTAAGATGACCAAGCTACTGGCAGAGCTAAATCTGGAACATGCGACACTGAAGTCTACATGTGAGAAACAGTCAAAAAAAGGGATTTCTTTATTTCTAAAGGAGATTACAAATACCAAATTTTCACGCCTGTAACATGTTAAGTTTATGAGATATATTGTAGATATACTAATTTCAAAAACTGCCCCACTCCTTGGCTGACAGTTCATCGTTGAGGCCTTCGGTTCACAGAGTTCCGGTTTCGATCCCGGGCTGGGTCGGATATTTTAATTGCGTGTGATTAATTCTTCTGGCTTAAGGACAGGTTGCTTGTGTTTGTCCCAACACTATCCTCTTCATGTTCACTCAATACACCACATTACTAACCACAACAGGAATACGCAACAGTAATTACGTCCCTACACATAGGGTTGGCGTCAGGAAGAGCATCCAGTCGTAAAACAGCGTCAAATTCACATGTGCGACACAGTTCGCACCCGCAACCCCACGCGTGTGGGAAAACCGGTAGAAGAGAAGAAGATACTCATTTTAAAATATCACCCGCTTTTAAAAAATGTTTCATCCCCTTAAGTGAATTTTCCAGAAAAAAGTGCATTCATTTATTTTTAAAAGAGATTTCAATTACGGCCTGCCAATTTTAACGTCTGTAACATCTTCCGTTTCTGAGATATATGTATCCTTATTGTAACGGTTCAAATCCCGTTACAAGATGATATCTGTATTTTTATTATTTTATTATTTTATCTGTGTTATTATTATTATTATTATTATTATTATTATTATTATTATTATTATTATGCCAGTATTATTATTATTATTATTATTATTATTATTATTATTATTATTATTATTATTATTATTTTATCTGTGATATTATTACTATTATTGTAATTATCATTCTTATTCAATTCAATTCTGCAATGCTTGTCGCTTGCATGATTGTAGTTAAATGTATGCATATATACGAATGTGTAGATTAACACTAAAGACATGTACAGTGGGAATTGATATATATCAGATGGTGGATATGACATTGTTACATTGTGCAATACTGCTGGCATTTCTGTCGAGTCATCGCCACGTCATGGCTACGTCATCGTGCTCATTTGGCGGTGCGCTCACTGCTGGGACAGACCTACTGGGAGCCCCGGGGGATTTCACCATTACATGTAATATTTGTCGCGAGGTGGGAGTAAATAATAGTAATTTCTGGAGGTTACGTAGGTGCGTCAACCAACGTCTATAAAAGGTGGCTGCATATTGCAGCGTCAGTCATTATTAAATTGGAAGGAGAGGCGACAGTTGGTCGGAGTGTGAACGAGATACAGAGGCCTCAGTCGGTCATTAAGTCAACGGGAGTCTACGGGAAGGAGAAGACTCAGTGAGCCATTAGTCTTTGGTCATTGAGAGAGTGAGGCCAAAGTTGGTCGGTCGCCTAGTTGAAGATACGGACGCAAAGGCTTACCATGGAGTCATAGAAGGATACCACTTGCAATGAAGTAATACCACCCAGACTTACAAAGAAGTCATATGATATGGAGAAGAACCAGTCACATGGATATATCACCAAATTAGACGTGACACATCTACAGTAAACACCAGATTTAAGAAATACGTCGTAATTACACTCAAAGTGTTGAAGGTACAGTCAAGTGAAACAGTGAGGAATATACTTTGTATACATTGTTAAATGTCCGGTCAAGAAGAATTCAAATTCATGCCTAGTTTCTTTCCGTTGCAATGTCATAATTTCATATCCTCATCTGTTTTAATCGCAGCAGTTCTCACTATTTTATATATTGTTTCAAGAATATATTTTGTTCTATCGAATTAATTTAGTGTTTCATTTCTACAGTAAAATTACTTAAGCTCAAATTTAATGGGGAAACCGAACGCCAATCTCCTTTTCCCAGAACTTATATGGTATGTTGTCAAAAGTAAGCTTATTACCCCACACCCTAGAGATAGTCAAGATTCTCATTCTATTATTGCTGCACTGAGTTGTAGCTGGCGCCCTTCAAATAACGTATGTGTAAGTAAGCAGGTAAGAAGTAAGTGTGAGTATGAGGTCCAACGATTGTGTATTTTATTTAATGAATATTAATTTTCATAATTTCCATTTTAAATGCAGATATTTCATATTTTCAATATAAATGCAGTTTTATATGTTTCAAAAGTTAGTCAGAGAGTTAGGAACATTTCATTATATAAAGAATTCAACTAAGTTACTTTCTCACTTCTTTCCAAACCTCACACTTAAGTGGATTTTCTGAAAACAAAAATGTGTGTTATTTTATTTTAAAGGAGATTCCAAATACCAAATTTTATGTCTGTAACATGTTAGGTTTTTGTGATATATTGTAGATAATCTCGCTGCTGTAAGCATACTGGAGTTGATGTTGCCATGGTTACGGCAGTTCATTTCTTTATCCGATTCCTAGAGCAGGGGTAGTGTGGTGCCAACCTCTCCATAACGGTTAGTTTTAGGGCCTTAAAAATTGGTTTTCGGGCCCATAGGGCTTAGCAATTTATGTTCTTTGCGTCAAGGGGCTTAAAATGAGCTTTGTCTTGTCCTTGTACGACAAATTTGATATTTCGCCTATATTAGCCTATTATTTTTATATCTTCCCCCGTCGCCCCCCCCCTCCACCCAAGTTGCTTTGAAAATAAAATATAGCCTATAGCACTCAGGGATAATGTATCTTCCTATTAGTGAAAGAATTTTTAGACCGGGCGAGTTGGCCGTGCGTGTAGAGGCGCGCGGCTGTGAGCTTGCATCCGGGAGATAGTAGGTTCGAATCCCACTATCGGCAGCCCTGAAAATGGTTTTCCATGGTTTCCCATTTTCACACCAGGCAAATGCTGGGGCTGTACCTTAATTAAGGCCACGGCCGCTTCCTTCCAACTCCTAGGCCTTTCCTATCCCATCGTCGCCATAAGACCTATCTGTGTCGGTGCGACGTAAAGCCCATAGCAAAAAAAAAAATGAATTTTTAGAATCGGTCCAGTAGTTCCTGAAATTAGCCATAACATACAAACAAACTTTAGGCCTACCACTTTATATATTAGTATAGATTAACAGCCTATTATCAAAATAATATTATCTGTTTGTCAGAATTAACTCAAAAAATTAAATTACAAATGTATAAACGCCACAAATCAAAACGCTACATTTCTGATTTTAAAATGGCAAAAATCACCACCTCTAAGTACGACTTCGGAGAACTACACCGCACAACACAACATGTCACGATCGTCTGACTTCTACGGTTTATATACACTAGTGGACATCATTCTGGACACTTTTCATAATGCAATGCATTTGTATGTTACTGACCTATTTACTTGGCGGGTGATGGGGTTATAAGCAAATTAATGTAATGCATAAGTAATATTGTGGCATAATATTTTATTTAAGGCTGAAATTTGAAATACACAACATCACGGGCGTTATGTGAGGACGGCATTAATTAATTAATTAATTAATTTCACAGTACAAAACAGTCTCTGCAACGTAACAGTCAATCAATATTTTGCGGGGAATCCCTTGCCTTTTATTACTGCTTCGATTCTGCGAGGCATGGAGCCAACCAACCTTTGAAGATCGTCTGTAATTATGACTTTAGACCAAGCCTGGATGATGGTTTCAACAAGTTCCATTTTATTCCTTGGATGTTGGCGCCAAACGAGTACTTTCAGGCTGGCCCCACAAGTTTTCGATTGGGTTTAGGTCGGGGCTGTTACCCTGGCCATGGCAAAACATTAATGTGATGATCTTTCAACCATTTCATGCTCAGTTTTGCAGTGTTGCATGGTGCACCATTTTGTTGAAAGAAGCACTGTCTGATGATAAGGAAACAAATCGTTAATTGAAGGTACGGTAGCAGATTTTGTTCCAAGATCTCAGTCTGGTATCTTTGGGCATTTAGTGTACCATATATCGCATATAGTCGACCAACACCATGACTTGTGTCATGCATCCCCACACCATCACACTGACTGGATGTTTCATAGTAGCGGTTGAGCATTCTGGTAACAAATCTTCGCCAGGTCGACGACGCATGTATTTCATACCATCACTTCCAAATATTGAAACACGTGTCTCATCACTCCAAATTACCTTGCTCCAGTCCACATCAGTCCATGTTCTGTGTTCCAGTGCCCACTTCACGCGTTTCTCCCTTTGTTTTGCATTAAGATAAGGCTTTTTTCTTGGCCTCCTAGCAAGCAAACCATTTGCACACAATTTTCTTCGGACGGTTCTGTCAGTAATGGTGGCTCCAGATGATTCCAGCATTTCCTTAATCTGTTTTGAAGTAAGCAGACGGTCTTGTAACGCAAGGCGGCAAATTCTTCTTTCATTTTGAGAAGAGAGCACAGGTTTTCGTCCAGTTCTAGGAGGAGTTTTAGTACTGTTGGTTATTTTATAACGTTCCCACACCTTCCTTACACCTGACTTAGTAGCACCACCACCCAGTCTTGCTGCAATCTCACGTAAAGTTACAGCTCTAATACGTTTAGATAGTGACCAATCAATCCGTTTCTTGGTCGTAGGAGTCATTCTTCACTGAAAGGACAGCTAACAAGTTGAAGAAATGTTCACTCACACACCAAAATGAAAGACTTCAGATCACAGCAAGAAGCACACTAAAGCACACCAGTCACTCAATAATCCGTGAATGTTACTAACAATGACATCAGCTACAGTAGCTATACCATACAGGGGCGAAGTGTCAGGGGACACAGGGTAGACAGCGTGTACTCTTAACATTTTGTGAAAGAAATATTGTCTAGTTAATTCAATTACTTTTTAGAACATTATTTCCAGATTCGTGACATTATTGTATTCCCCGCTTTTCTTATTTTCGTCTCACTTCGGCAATGCTAAGGCTCGCGTTAGTTACACGAAGCACGTAGGCGAAAGTAGACGCTGTCCATTCTGTGTATTTTCCCTTTGATTTTCAAAGCTTTCAGATAGAGCAACACTAACGCTATCTGTAGGTGCTCACTGTGGAACTATGACTTTCATGCTTTTAATGTTATTAATTTGAATTTACTTTATTATAAGACACGTCTAAAAATAAATGAATAATATTTAAATACGAAGTAGAGTAAACTTACACCTAATAAATGAATGTCAGCATCAAATCCCTTCAAGTACGTGCATTTTCTTGCCCGCCAATATTAGTTGCGGTATTATAACCCCAACAACTATTGGCTTCCAGTCTTAATAAGCTACTCCAGAGTACGCATACGGAAAAAATTGCTTAACTTGATGCTGTATATTCCGTTCAAGTCAGTTTCTAGTGAACGCGCTATGAGTGCATTCAAATGAATTAAAACGTAGTTAAGGAATTGGATGACCAACCAGAGACTGTCTAACTTGGGAACTCTAGCTATAGAGAAAAAATTTCTGTGGAATTTTAGCAAGACGCCTGACTTCAAGACGAGAGTAGCCTAATAGATATACAGTATTTGCCGAAATGAAGGACAGGCGGATTAAACTCATTTACAAGAATATTGTTTAAGGTGACTTGTACAAAAAACTATTTATTTCTTATTTATCTTATTAAATCTACATAACAATGAAATATATTGCTATTTTTATTCTAAAAGTATGTTGTTATTTCACAACTCCCGCGTCCTATTTCGTCTATATTTAAAAATAAAGCAAGTGCACGTAGGTTTATAGGTTGTTATAGGGTTTGTCTTATTTTCAGAGTCATTAATATAATACTGAATACAGATGCATGCGTCGAAAACCAAATTACATATAATAATATGATTAAAACAGTTTAAATAGAAGAAATATCTGTCTACCCCCTTACTTAGTTCGCGCTTCGCCACTGATACCATATGGCAATAATGGGAACGGGAAGGAAACCTGAGCTCAAGAAATGAATAAGTTTTCCCACTCTTTTCTCATCAAGATTGGTACAGTAACAGTGAGAGTAAAATTGCAATAAAACCAACAATGCACATTACTAAGTTGTCATAAACGATTAACAGTGCTGTTCGGTGTCAAACAAGTGAAGAAAATCAGCTATATACTCTCAGTAAGTCCTGTGATAAATATGGTTGAATCCAACCTATAACAAAAGGTGCCCAGAATTATGTCCACTAAAGTAGGACCCACGAGAGTTGAAGTCTGACGTTTAGCGTCACCGGCGAGAAAAAGTTGACTAACGCTGCTCGAAAATGGCCTGTTGCTATGGCAACGATAACAGAGTTGCAACATTTTAGGACGCTATCACCACGTGGGTTGGCTTGCTCTCAGTCACTTTTGTCATTCATATTCCGACTGATTTCTTTTCTCGATGAAGTATCGTCTTCCTATTGTGTTTATTATACCGTAGATTATTTTTGAATTGTACAGGTACCGTTAACAATCGGAGTTAAATAATAAAAAACTATCAATGTGGGTAGTGTTGTTCTATTCTGTGATTAACATGTGCATTTGTTGAGGTTATTGTCAGAAACTGATGATTTTGTTAGTGATTATGAAATCTTGTATATATATCGATAATGTCGTGTTCTGTCTTAAATGCTGGAATTATTAACACGAGCTTAGGAACCGGTTAAGGTAAACGAATTGTATTAGGCCTAGGCCTACATGTTTTATTAAACACTCAGCCTGTCTGAAAGGGTGGTAGGCTGCAAATTGAGGTAACTATGACAACGCAGCGTACTTCGTAGTTACAGCTTTCACCGCTCACCTGTCAGACTTCAACTCTCGTGGGCCCTACTATAGTGTATATGAGAACATGGATATACGCCTACGTCTATTTTTTTTTTCAAAAGAGAAACGCCGCCACCCTCACTATCCTGCTCAGTGACCGATTCAAAACAATTATAGAACAGATTTCAACTATTTAGTGTTGCCGAGTTCACACAAAGCGTTTACAGTTTCTTGTCCCTCTCTTTTACTTCGTTACTGCATAGAGCGCGTCGAAAGTCCTGGTCATGTGTTGTTTTTCCTCGTCTTTTCATCAGTTATGGTTGGCACGAGTATGGGGGTTAAAGTCAGTTGAGTTAAACTCAGTTTACGGCCGAATGCCCTTTCTGACGCTATTACAAAGGATGTATTCACTACCAGTAGCGTAGCCAGGATTTCAGTTTGTGGGGGCACATTAAGGTAGGTCTTCATCCAGAATTTTATTTTGATAGGTGTCCAAACTTCCAGAGTTTAGGTGGTGTAGAATACGTAAATATGAAATCAGTGTCCTTGGATCCAACTAAGAATGGTGGATTCGTGCGGATTCCCGAAGCTAATAATATATGTTTACGGCCATTAGAGACCACGTTAGGTAACAATTACATGTTTCTGGAAGCCTTCCTCACAGCCCAGAACTTTAGCATCCTTTCTCTGCAACGATGTGACATATGAACTGAGAAAATACGGTCTTCTTTCTTCCGTCCACCCACGGTTAAGTTTTGGTTCGTCATGGTATCCTTGAAATCTGTCGATCACTGACCTAAACTTTGTTCGGTTTGAGATATCTTCTGAATTTAGTCCCACCTGTTTGAGATCCTTTCTCACCTCGCTGAACAGTATATAAACAGTATATAAAATGCTAAATAAAAGTACATTCGTTATAGTGATGGGACATTCGATTCATTTTACTGAATCGATTCATTTGATTCCATTCACGTTACTGAATCGATACAGTGATCCGATTCACGGCTCATTGGTCACCGCTCCTACTGCATCTGTGTAGTATGTGCTGGTAAGACAGCAGCAACAGCATTCAGTGCTCGCTAGTGATGGGACATTCGATTCATTTTACTGAATCGATTCATTTGATTCCGTTCACGCAAGACCTTTTTTTTTTCTTTTTTTTTTTGCTAGTTGCTTTACGTCGCGCCGACACAGATAGGTCTTATGGCGACGATGGGACAGGGAAGGGCTGGGAGTAGGAAGGAAGCGGCCGTGGCCTTAATTAAGGTACAGCCCCAGCATTTGCCTGGTGTGAAAATGGGAAACCGCGGAAAGCCATTTTCAGGGCTGCCGACAGTGGGGTTCGAACCTACTATCTCCCGAATACTGGATACTGGCCGCACTTAAGCGACTACAGCTATCGAGCTCGGTCACGCAAGACCAACTACAATATATCAGACCTTAATGCAGCTATCGACATTAGCTAAAATGGCGGCCCGATCGGTTTGTTCAAATGTAAACATGAGCATGTGCGAAGCATCTGTTTATTTCTTTCTGTTGGTTTGGATTGATTAGGAAACGTTAGTGTAGTCATGTTTTTTTTAAATATGGTTTAAAAAACTATTTTGATATATTAGGACGTGTCGATCGTATTCTATGCCTGGATGTAATTCATATTACAGGAGATGCACTCGCATTCAGATCAAGTGTACTTAATGTATCGTGACGATTTCGTAGTTACAAGTAATTTATTACGGTGCATTAAAACATTCGAGGATAAATTTGTCAATAGAGAGGATGTGTTCCGTGTACTTGATGAGCTGTTTTTTTCTGGATAAGACCAAAACTCTGTGTTGGTGCCAATCCTAGTACATTTCTCAATTACTATACCTTTTGAGGATTTTAAAAGTGAGGTTATAAAAAGTGATAAAGCTATTTATTTATCTGTGAATGGAGATTATATTCTCCTCGTTAAATAAGAGGACAAGGTATCAATTGATATACTGTCCCTTATAGTACGTATTTACGTTACCAACGATGTGGGTGTTAAAGTGCTTTAAACGAAAATAAATATGCTACCAGAGAATTTCAAGTTCATTCTCCTATAGATTCTCTAAAGTGAACAGATGTAGCAGTTTGGTGGATCATTAGGCCCTATCAGAATCATTGTTATGAGAGAATTGAAATTCGCGACAAGGTTATGTTTCTAAAAAAATTCTTGAACAAGGTAGGCTATTATAGGCCTACTTAAAACATATGGTAATAGAAAGGTCATTCAAATAAATGTATTTCTAAAACAAGTATTGATTTGTAGGAAGAAGAATTACAGTCTGGAATAATTTACCAAGGGTGCTCCCTACTATATCTACACCAATTCGATAAATTTCCAATTTCTTTGAAATCACTTAAGAAAGTACTAAGTAGACAATTGATACGTAATCTGCCACTTGGTTGACAGCCCTAAATTCAGATCATAGGTGAGTTATTAATTAATTGACTGAATTGAAACGTATCAAATATTCCCCCAGGACTGTTATTTTAGAATGCAATCCTATATTACCTATTTCCTTTACCATACTAGTTCAAACAAAATATGTACCGTATATTTTGAATTATCCACATATTGCTTAGCTAAACAGAGGCTATTTCTAGATAGTGTTGGTCTATTACCCAAAGTAGAGTTTCTGTTCATTATTATTGACAGCTTAGCAATTCAGTACGATAATCAAAGGGTTATGTTTATGTATCACAGGCGTGTTTACATGGAACCGATGCGTCGGCCATGTTGTTTTTGTATTAAGGTCTGATATTATTGTAGATGGTCTTGGTTCACGTTACTGAATCGATACAGCGATCCGACTCACGGCTCATTGGTCACCGCTTCTACTGCATCTGTGCAGTATGTGCTGGTAAGACAGCAGCAACAGCATTCAGTGCTCGCAGCTGCCATCTGGTCTTCATACTATGAACTCCATTCTTAGAAAAAAATGCTAGTTACTCTAGTACATCGAAGGTTCCCGGCGACGCAGGGTGGGAAAGGTTAGGATTGGGAAGATAGCAGCCATGACCTGAATTAAGGTACAGTCCCAGCATTTCCTGGTGTGAAAATGGGGAAAATATGTAAAACCATCTTAACGGCTGCCGACGGTGGGATTCGAACCCACCATCCCCCGAATGCAAACGCATAGCCACGCGATATTAACCGCACGACAACTCGCTCAGCCATTTTTGAAAATATGCATTTTTCTATCAGCTGAGGATTTTTTAAATCGTCATATTTTGTATAGGCTACCCGAGATGTAGAGTAACCCGCTGGTTTTCTGATTCTACATACTGTTATTGCGTCTGTCCACATATGATTGAAGTCTTGTGCAACGATGTGACATATGAACTGAGAAAATACTGAGCCGTTCTTCCCAATATAAAACAGGTACTTTTGAGTGGTCATGAGCATGACTCATAGTCATAGGGCAGGCTAGAGTCGAGTTTAATTGTCAAATGTCAACTAAGTTATAATACTAAGGTTCATTAAACTAATAAATAGTATAACCTAATAGCCTACCTACTCACTAGCTACTTCAGAATTATGTTGTGACTACCTTTTTAACACTGCAAATAAATCCATCTATTATTTAAACCTCCCTGTAAGAAGAGGACAGTGAATGCAAATGGGTATTATTTTCAAATGGGCTGAGATCGAGAGTCCATTATAGCATACGATTCTTTCAGTGTAGCATGGCTCACTGTATGTCTCGCTGCAGTGAGCCGATAAGGAGCCGTGCGTATCTTGTGTCGCACTGAGCCGGCTCGTTCACGATTCTTTCCGTGTGCCACGGCTCACTGTATGTCTCGCTGCAGCGGAAGTTCGGCTCTCCGCGTGTCCAGTGAGCTGATAAGGAGCCGTGTGTATCATGTGTCTCACTGAGCCGCGCTCGTTCACGATTCTTTCGATGTGCCATGATTCACTGTCTCGCTGCAGCGGAAGCTCGGCTCTCCGCGTGTCCAGTGAGCCGATAAGGAGCCGTGTGTATCATGTGTCTCACTGAGCCGCGCTCGTTCACGATTCTTTCGATGTGCCATGATTCACTGTCTCGCTGCAGCGGAAGCTCGGCTCCCCGTCAACGTCCAGTGAGTGCGCCACTCAGCACTGTCCGCTGGGAGTAAGCTGAATCGTGTGCCGTGAGCTCGCCGTTCCTGTGAATCGATTCACTCGGACACTTGAATGAATCGATACACTGCTTCGAATCATGCATTCAGTAGCCAACACTAATTCGTTAAAACTCCTGGGGAGTCTGTACTCCTTGGACGACCCCCCCCCCCACAACCACTGTTATTCCCATCCCAACATAACTGCGGCATTTCATACGCGTATATTCCGAGTACAAGTGAAATAAATGCAAGAATATATAGTGTGAGTAAATATGCAATATTCTGGTTTAGAATATATACGGTAATTTTATTATAATAATGGTCATGTGATAAACTGATAAGCTATAAAGAAGTAACATTTTATACAAATAATGCGGCGATGAAATACACACACACACAACATACATACATAGAATGTAAGGGGTATAGATATCTTGTTAGTTGGTAAAGAAAAATACGTCACAATGTATGCTAGGTAGGTTTTACTTTGTCCTATTAGTTTCCGTCGCAAGCCTGGGATACAGAATATAGTAGTATAAAGTTACAGTTTTGTGACGCTAATATTCGCATTATAATTTTTATTAACGTGCCAGAAACCAACGACATGGGGCTGTTGCCATTTCAACACCCAAGCCGGAATTTGAACCTGCAAACTCGGACTCAGAAGGACTCAACCAACTGAGCCACATGAAAAGGAAGCATTTGTGATTACTGTTATAAAGAGATGCAGTTAGTATTTGTACAAAGGTTTTACCAGGAGCATTTATTAAGGCTTATGTTTTCCAACTGTCCTAAATGCAGGAGATCGGACGGAAGAACTAGCTGGAAGCGAAAGAGCCTTGCAGGGATGTCACTTCCTTCTCTGTTCACTTTTCCAAACAAAACTCTATGGCTTAGCAGCCCCGAAGGCCCATTGCATACCAAGCGACCGCTGTTCAGGCCGAAGGCCTGCAGATTACGAGGTGTCGTGTGGTCAGCACAGCGAATCCTTTCCGCCGTTATTCCTGGCTTTCTAGACCGGGGCCCCCACCTCACCGTCAGATAGCTCCTCCATTATAATCACGTAGGCTGAGTGTACCTCGAACCAGCCCTCAGATCCAGGTAAAAATCCCTGACCTGTTCGGGAATCGAACCCGGGGCCTCCGGTAAGACGCAGGCACGCTACCCCTACACCGCGGGGTCGGCTGTATTTTTTAGGTCTCCTTGTTTTAGAATTCGACTTAAGGCATCCTGTATTCGATTCCCGGCACTGACAGAGTTAAGAAAGGCATGGGATGGAGAAGATACAGCCTTGTTTGTGGGTGCAATACAGTTGGCCTTGAGTCTCCCGTAATCGAAATATCTCAGGTAGTCACCTTCACGGGGCGTAGTACCAAAGTGGTTCCTAATTTTAAGAAGACAAATTAAATGAAGATTCTACTTTCTCACAAACGAAGAACGATATTATCAATTTTACGAACAGTTTCAAAAATGCAGCCGGTTTATGTTACGAGTACAGAAGCTATGAAATGAAATGTCGTATGGCTTTTAGTGCCGGGATATCCCAGGACGGGTTCGGCTCGCCAGGTGCAGGTTTTTCTATTTGACTCCTGTAGGCGACCTGCGCGTCGTGATGAGGATGAAATGATCATGAAGACAACACATACACCCAACCCCCGTGCCATTGGAATTAACCAATTAAGGTTAAAATCCCCGACCCAGCCGGGAATCGAACCCGGGACACTCTGAACCGAAGGCCAGTACGCTGACCGTTCAGCTAACGAGTCGGACTACAGAAGCTATGATTTCGATTGTTGGATATAAGTACATGGTAACAATCAAAACCATCAATATCTACTGAAGACCCGTCACCGCACTCGGCAGGACCGGCTTTCTTTTCATATCCACCGGGCGAGTTGGCCGTGGGGTTAGAGGCACACAGCTGTGAGCCTGCATCCGGGAGATACTGGGTTTGAATCCCACTGTCGGCAGCCCTAAAGATGGCTTTCCGTGGTTTCCCATTTTCACACCCCTCCGCCGCTTCCTTCCCACTCCTAGCCCTATCCTTTCCCATCGTCGCCATAAGACCTACGGTGCGACGTAAAGCATATTCTAAATTAAAAAAAAAAAAATCTTTTCATAACCCCTTCCAAGGAAAAGTCGTATCTACGCTACTGGCCTGGACTTATACCCCACCCACGGAAATTATTATATGGGTACGCCACTGCATCAACTCACCACTTAAGGTCAAGGCAAGCCCGAAGAATGGTTGTATACTCAAAAACACCACCATAAATGATATGGTTACGGCTCAAAGGTACTAAAGAAGGATAAGGGACGGGATCTAGTGTTTTAAGTAAAATCCGAATCAATAGAACGTTTCATGCATCAACTGCGATTCAAGCCTCGGTCGTCTTTATGAGAAGATAGAACCATTGGAACGGAGTTATCATGCCCGCTAATTACAAAATAGTTAACCGCACTTTTGATGGTGCCATTTGAAGTTCCAATCAGTCCCCGGGCATTTGACAAAATATATAGGCCTGTCTTGCTACTGTTAGAATACTCAAAAAACTTGTTCATAACTTACCGAGGATGTACATAGTTTTGGCATCTTTATGACAAAACGCTCCATCTTCAAAAAAATATACTTATATGGCACAAAATGTGGAACTAACGCGCAGCTCACAATCCTGTCACAGTCTCCCCAACGCTGCAACTTAAACACAGCACATCTCTTAACCACGGTACAACCCCAGGATCCCTAAGACATTGTTGTTTCTTGGAACCGATGTACAAAAGCTGACACGATGTTGATAAGCTTGCAACTGTTTCTGGTCGTGGCCCCCGTTATCTCGCTGGTCACGTTCCGCCCCCTCTTGACATTAGTCAACACACGGTCATATTTCCAATACTGAGGTCTCTACAGGGAAATATCCCCGCGCATCATAATCCTAAGTGTTTTCCTTTCATTCAAGCAGTACAAATATGGAGAATTATGTATGGCCTTACTGAGCCTTGCTAGTAGATTCTTTGTCGGTACGTTAATTTAACATTTCGGCGAAAGTTTTTAAGTTGTTCGCACCGTACGTAAAACAACGGCTGATCCTCGCTCTAGTTTAAGGAAACTTTTTGGGGGGGGTCCGGCCCCCGTGGGCCTCCCTTGGCTACGCCAGTGTTTACTACTGAATGTTGGTAGTGTGATGTGCTGTAAGTAAATGAAGATTTGTACTGAGGCGAGTACGAACACCCAGCCTCCGAATTAGAGAAATTAACTAGACCGCGGCAAAAATCCCCGAGGCCCTTCGACCCGAAGAACACAAAATGCATTCAGCCGGACACCAAATCTTCAGCACCGTCCCCCGTCTTACCTTCACCCAACCTCGTCGAAGGGTTTGCCACACGAAATGTGCCGATGTGGGATCTGTGCGGTAAGTAACCGGGATTAGGATTGGGAAGGAAGGAATCTGCCATGGCTTTTTCCTGAAGTTAACGTAGAAAACTACTACCGAGAGGATAGTTGAGAATTGGGTTTTAGCCCACTTATCGAAAGCACCCCGTTCGGTACATAAACTCATTTTCCTTTAAGTTAATGGCTGAGCCAGGAATTAAACCCAGCCCGCAAGTCGTAAACATAGTTATAGATCACAGAAATTAAATTGCAGTATTTCTCCTATCGCCTCCTGCATCGACGGATCAGACCTAGAGTGTTCGACCCAAGCTTTCGACCAATGATACAAAGTTAGCAGGCTCAGCTGATAGAGCGCTGGTTTTCTGAGCCCAGGTTAGCGGTTTCGATGCCAGCTCATTCCGGATTTATTTGAAGGTGTTCAAATACGCCAGTCTCGTGTCGGTAGATTTACTGGCACGTAAAAGAACTCCCGTATGACAATGTTCCGGCACCTCGGCGTCTCGGCGCACCGTCGAAGTAGTTGTAAGATGTAAAACCAATTTATTATTATTATTATTATTATTATTATTATTATTATTATTATTATTATTCACCCAAGAGTTTGTCCTACTGGTGTAGAGTCCGCTTGACGGACCAAGGAACGCCATTTCCTACGATTCTACGATCGAACACATCATTGCGCTGTAGGTGGAAAGTATGTAAGTCGGCGTTGATGGCACTCTGTCATCGTTGCTTTGGGCTTCCAATTGGTAGAGTTCTGCTGACTTTAAGGTGGTACGCAGTATTGGCAACGGTATTAGGAGCTGCGCGCATGATATGGCCAAACCATTGGAAACGTCTCTCACGCATGATCTCAATTATTGAGCCGATGCCAATCTTCCGCCGAATAGCGGCGTTGGTAATTTAGTCCAGGCGAGAGATTCCCATCGACCAACGCAACATACGTATCTCCGTAACATGAAGTTGGTGCTCTACTCTTCTCGTAACTGACCAGCATTCAGCTCCGTAGACCAACAGTACGGTATATTTTCAAGTTCAGGCGCATCGTCATTCTCTTGTTTCACAGCACTCCCTCCATTACATCCATCCAGCTTTTATCCTCACTCGCACTTCAGCGTTAATACTGGTGTTACTATACAAATGAGATCCTAATAACAGCGGAAGGTATCAGTCTTCGGTAGCTATTCACCGCTGACTTCAATGTCAAGGTCATTCTGGTTTGTTAGGTATTCTGTCTTTTTGATGTTAAGACGAAGACTACATCTACTGAGGGTGTTATTCCAGGCTTGGACCTGGTGTTGCAGATTATGTTTGGAAGTGCTCGCAAGCATGGCATCATCCGCATAAAATAAGTTCCATTGAACTTCGCACAGTAGGTCTCGAGTGATCGTATCCATTAGAAAAGTAAAGAGTGGATGTGACAAGGCTGAACCTTGATGGACACCAACTTTCATTGGGAAACTGTCTGATAAACCAACGTCGCATCGTATTCTACTACTGGTGTTGACATAGAGCATTTGAACCCAATTAAAGAGTTGATCTGGAACTCCATGAACTCGCAATGCGTAGGCTATCAGATTACACGGTGCGGTATGCGATCGAAAGCTTCCCCAAGTCCAAGAAAGGCAAACCGAATGGGCTTTACTTCTTCACAATGCTTCGCAATGAATTGTCGCGCTGCAAAAATCGCATCAGTGGTTTCAGATCCTTTGACGAAGCCACAATGATTTTGTCTCAGTTGTACAATGTTAAACAATCGTTTCTAGAGAATCCTTTCGAAAATTAGTATCACGTTACAAGAGGCGGATTCCACGTTAATTAGAGCACACAGCTGGTTCACCCTTGTTCTTGAAAACTGGGATTGTGAAACTTGTTGTCCAGTTTGTGGGTAGGTGTTAGGTGAAATTACAAAAAAATATTTTTTTTGCTAGGAGCTTTACGTCGCACCGACACAGATAGGTCTTATGGCGACGATGGGATAGGAAAGGCCTAGGAGTTAGAAGGAAGCGGCCGTGGCCTTAATTAAGGTACAGCCCCAGCATTTGCCCGGTGTGAAAATGGGAAACCACGGAAAACCATCTTCAGGGCTGCCGATAGTGGGATTCGAACCTATTATCTTCCGGATGCAAGCTCACAGCCACGCGCCTCTACGCGCACGGCCAACTCGCCCGGTACAAAAAAATAGATCGTTAACTAGTCTCTTGCGGGAATGTTTAATTCTTCGATCTTCCAAACTTCTGCCGGAAGTTCATCAGGTCCAGGAGCTTTCAAGGACTTCAGTGTATTTAGTGCTGCTGCAGTCATACCAATTTTAGTCTAAGTCTTAAGCTACTCTTCTGCGTGCTTTAGCAAGTTGGTGAAATGAAATGCCATGTGGCCTCCGGAGAGGCCTGATGCAGGTTTCTGATTTGACACCCGTAGGCAACCTGCGCGTCGTGATGAGGATGAAATGATGAAGACGACAAACACCCAGTCCCCGTGACAGCGAAATTAACCAATTATGGTTAAAATTCCCGACCATGCCGGGAATCGAACCCGGGACCGCTGTGATCGAAAGCCAGCACGCTAACCATTTAGCCATGGAGCAGGACAGCAAGTTTGTAAATCGTCTATTACAGTGGTGTATCGTGGACAAAGCAGCTGTGTTCACGTTAGCTGAAAACAGACAAGTAGACAATAAAAGAAACCTTATTTAGCCTATTAAAGAAGTTCACCAATAGGCCTACATAATCCCACCGAAACACTGTAGCCAATTACATAGAGTGACCAAGCCGCAGCATTCTCGCAACAAAATTGGAGTAGGAATATAGTAATTATACAGTTATAACGCAACTTTCAAATCACGAACACAGGCTGGCAAATGAGAACTGCAATCGTGTTCATGCTGTCCTGTGCGTACCAACTTACGACCAAGTCAATGAAAAGAATTGCAGAAGTGTTAACCTAACAACTTTCGAGTAATTGGAATGATTTATATTCATATCGTACAATAGGCTGGCTAGTTTATGAAGTTTTTCTTTTTAAATTGTAGAATCACTAACACTAGAGCCAATGGGATATTTGGTGGAGAACTGTAATTGTTGGGAACAGCACCCGGCATTATATGCATTGCCAACCTTTTGTAAACTTAACCAATGGAGATTTTTAAAAACCTTATATCCAAGTACAGTAAAATAAACACAGTTGCTGAAGGAGTGTGCAAGAAAAATTAACGCGGCAGTTTCTACAGCAAATTATTTTAAATCTTCCTAAAGCTACTGCAACTACCAGTACCAGCACCAGTACCAGCATGTGCTCGTAGTTCGGCTGCATTGCACTCTCCTCGCGTCAACAGAGAGCAAAAGGTTTGACGCACAAGCTTATCATTTGCATGTGGCCGCAACCTAGACAAATGTTACCCTCGTTAGGCGTTCATGACAACTTTTACTTCTGCAGGATCACACAAAATGTGATCCGAATTCCCAAACAAGCAGCATTTGCCCCCAACACATCCCAGTAACTGAAACTGCCAATCTTCGTAATCTTCACTCGCTTGTGATCGTCTACCAGGAGCGTTACGTTTGAATGCTTGCACAGCGAAAACAGACGTTTAAAACTAACAACTGGATCACCAAAACCATACTTAACTATTGTATTTGCAAAATCATTATTAACTATATCACCGAAATGATGTACGTGTTCACGTGCTACTGTGATCTTATACACGAGACTGGTCTATTATTATTATTATTATTAGACTATATAGTCAAGAGACACATATAAGCCTATATTCGCAAAACTTATTTTCCTGTACGTAGCTAATGCCATCCAGGCTCTTCAATGCAATGGCACGATACAAAATATTACTGCTCAATGAGCCGTCACTCAACAAATAACATCTGTTGACCTATATTACACAGCAACAGCACCACCACCATGAATAACTGATAACTTTTATAAACACACACAGTTTATGACAAGACGCTAACAGCAGGTTTGGCATGCTACGCGAAAAAGAACCATCTTAACCGCAGAGACATTGACATTCTACATTCTGATTGAACAAGTATATGTAGCGTTCTTTTCTTCTCAACTAAAGGTGATTACTGGAAAACTCACATGTCGAAACTACAAAACTTTCCACAACAAAACCCTGAGAATAATGACAAAAGCCCCACTCCTGAGATCTAATAAAAAGATACGAACCGAACTTCGTATTCCACCTCAGGTAAACAAAATAGTTAAGTCTAGAATCCTCCTAAATCAATATACCGACGCGAGCATCTTACTCTTAAAACAGGTCGTGAGGACCAAGAAGCCGAACACTCGTTGTTTCAACTGGTTACGTCCACACTTTTCGGCCTAAATTGAATTAATACTGGAAATTACTAAAAATCGAAGTTAGATCCCGCTGAAAAGACACGTTTGTTAAGAAGGGAAGCTATCTACTCTCTAAATTCTTCTTCTCCTATATTACTCCGACCCCATGTTTAGATTTTTAATAGCTTAGCGAAGAGTGGTTTTCATTCATGACATGGGAAATAATTTTCTTCTCCATGACAGATCGTTTCTCCCCCGCCGGTGTACGTGATGGGAGATTTTCCGACTCATCGGTACGTCGCGGAAACAGATGAGTAGAAGTGTACAGTTTCCCGATAGCCTATCAAACGAATCATCCACCACCACTATCATCATCATCATCATCATCATCATCTACTAAAGGCAATGCCTTGTCGCTGTAGCCACATCCGACGATCTGCTAGCCTCTTCATGTTGCTCTATGAACCACATTCCAGTTCACCGACGAAGTGACGGAGTCCTCGGTCCCCTGGGCCTCTTTCCCAGTACTTTACACCTTCAATGATGGTGTGGAGAAGAGAGGCATGTCTCAGTATGTGTCCAAGAAACTTTGTTTTCCTCTTCCTTCTTCTCCAAAACCACATTTCAGCAGCCTCAATTTTGTTTCTTCCTGTTTCCGTAATGTCCAGGTTTCACACCCATACAGTAGCACACTCCAAACAAAGGTCTTGAGAAATGATTTTCTGGTCTCCAAACTGAGATGGTTGTTTAGCAATACGTTTTTCTTATTCTGGAAGGCTTGTTTTGCTACCACTATTACTTTCTTGAAATCTGAAAGGGATCTTATTACCTCTGATAAGATCCCTACCCAAAGAGAAGAATTCTGGATGCTGGTTCAATTTATCTCGCTGGCGATTATACAAGAGAGGACTATGGAGGGGAAAATAGAAGGAAAGACAGGAAGGCAGATGTTTGAAATGCTAACAGATATGAAGAAAGGAAACGGTTACGAGCGAATGAAGGACGATCCTAAGGACTGAGAAAAATGGGGGAAGTCTAGTTGATACCGGTCAGCGGACAGATTACAGAAGAAGAAAATACCGACATGAGGCCGGTTTATTTGAGCATCTTTAAATAGCATTGTGGTAAAACAGGAGCGAACCAGCCAGCCTGGGATCAGAAGGTCAGTGTTCTACCATTTGAGCCATTCAGGTCGGCAGCCCATAACACAACCGTAGAAGCGAAGAGATAAGATTCGGCAACACATTTTCCTTGCTGCTAGATTTCTGAAGTTTATGTCGAAACTGTTTCGAACTGAATATTCTCTTCGTTCCGACATGGAAATTTCCAAGTTATTATTACCGGGAATCTTGTAATAAGCTGTATTTTGGATATGCGCTAAACCTATACTGTACAGGTAGTCTATTATTTGTATATAAACGAATAGAGATATTTAAATCAGAGTGGAATTGGCTACTAAAAGAGCAATTAGACAATTTCGCAAGAATTACAATGAAACCTGAGCGAAATTTTGAGAAAGGTTTTCACCGTTCCAAATGGTATGTCTGCTGCTTCTGAAATAAGCAGAGAGAGAGAGAGAGAGAGAAGAGTCGCCATTTTAGTGCTCTTCCTACAAAATCTGATATCTCTGATAACTCTAGTAGCTAGCTACTTGCTACTAAAAATTCTAGTGGATTTTATAAACAAATAAATGAAAATCTGTTGGTAAAAATCTTACAAATAAATAGGAATTATGTTTTCGGAGGCAAAACAAGAATATTCAGTAACACATAGTCTCAAATCGACTATGGTACTATGTATTTGGGGGCTCTAAGGACAGACAGACAATTAGTGGTCTGGTGTCACCATTATGTAAGCATATTTTCCTATGAGTCATAAGCGACAACACTATTGTGTCAGACCTACTTATACCTTCCAGTTTTCAAACACAATGTGATAATTATTGTTTCCATTATCCGATAAAACAACTGCAGTGACGAATTCCTGTTAACAATAAAGTGCTATGAAATATTTCGCTTTTACTGTATTTCATTTTCCAACGTTTTAAAAAGGAGCTTGCGGTACGGGATCAGGTTACCGTTGGTAGAAGCCTTTATCTCTAGTGAGCTCCATTTTGGTATAGCAACTTCAAGCTCGGTGAGGAAAGCAACGGGAAACTACCTCACTCCTCATTTCCCTAGTACACCTCTTCAGTGATGCCTAGGCCATCTATGACAGCTGATGGTGGAGCTACTGAAGACCCAACCAGCCTTAGGGCTGAAGACTGAACATATTTTAGATAGTAAATGGTCATATTCGTCATATTTTCACTCTTTCAGGTAGTAAAGACCTTTTTTTCCATTTGCTTTACGATACAGATAGGACTTATGGCGACGATGGGATAGGAGAAACCTATGAATGGGAAGGAAGCGGCCGTGACCTTAATTAAGGTACAGCCCCAGCATTTTTCTGATGTGAAAATGGGAAACCACGGAAAACCACCTTCAGGGTTGCCGACAGTGGGGTTCGAACCCACTATCCCCCGATTACTAGATACTGACCGCACTTACGTGACTGCAGCTATCGAGCTCGGTAGTAAAGACCTTTTCTCATTCAGTTTTATTCTTCATCGAGCTCGATAGTTGCAGTCGCGTAAGTGCGGCCAGTATCTAGTAATCGGGGGATAGTGGGTTCGAACCCCACTGTCGGCAGCCCTGAAGGTTTTCCGTGGTTTCCCATTTTCACACCAGGCAAATGCCGGGGCTGTACCTTAATTAAGTCCACGGCCGCTTCCTTCCACTTCCTAGGCCTTTCCTACCCCATCGTCGCCATAAGACCTACCCGTGTCGATGCGACGTAAAGCAAATAGCAAAACAGTTTTATTCTTCCATGTTCAATTGAGTTGTCGTATTTTTCAGAATTACACATCGCATTTTATTTCCGGGAAAATGGTAAGAACTTACCTTCCTCCCTTATTTCTGTGGAATTCACAATATGGACTTTAGCCTTGCGCAACAGTGAGCAGGTAGCTACTTAAGCCTGTCCTTCGTAATCTGGTGTGTCTTCAAGGTTACTGAATCTTGTTGAAGTTGGAAGTGTGTGTTCTATGTAGTATAGTTCAGAAAGAAAAAAATGCCTAAAGTGAAGCAAAGTAATCGAGTAAAATTACAACAGTTCGTGTCTCAATATGGTGAGAAAGTGTCTGCGAGTGATGGTAAAATACTGTATTGTAAACTGTGCGATGTAAGAGTAACTGCGAAGAAGTCATTCAACGTTCAGCAGCATGTGGCAACAGAAAAACACAAACGTGCAGTACAACGAATCGAAAATGGAATGACACTACAGCAACTGCTGCAAGAAGAATCTCGCCAATCTTATTCACCATTTTGTGAAGAAATTTGTACAGCCTCTCTTTGTGCCCACATTCCCTTAAATAAGCTGAATCATCCAAAATTTCGTGAATTCTTACAAAAATACACCGGTAAATCTCTTCCCGATCCTTCCACTTTAAGAAAGGACATCATCAGCCGAAGCTACGAAAAATACTACGCAAGAAATAAGACAACGGGTTGAAAATAAGAAAATATGGGTATCAATTGATGAAACTACAGACTCTATGCGAATGTCATTGAGGGGTCTTTGGGATAAGATGGACCAGGTGAAACGTTTCTAATAAAATGTGAACATTTAGAGAAAGTAATTTTTTCTACCATTAGTAAACTGACAGATCTATGAGTGCCATATGGACCGAAGGCGTTCAGCATGACAATGTACTGCTCTTCGTAACGGATGCTGTGCCTTATATGGTGAAAGCTGCCAAATCATCATATAAGTTGCTAGCTCTAGACATTCCCTTGCCGCCTTCTCCCATTTTGACAAGAGGGTGATCCTGGATTGAATCCTGCAACTATTACTGCCAGAACTTCAACATTGTGAAAAGTATCATTGATTCATTTGATAGCAGTGAAGCCGCTTCAATTGGACTAGCCCAGGAATTAATGTCTACTTCTGACATTTCAGGTCAACTTTCATACATCAAATCAAATTTTGGTTTTCTTCCTGCTATACTATACCTGCTTTGGAGCAATCAGAAGTGCCACTAGTGAAGCAGATAGAACTAGTGAAAATAACTGAATAAATTTAATTTTGTTTGCGGAAAATTGGGGCAAGAAGTATCAAAGAAAATGGAAAAGGTGTTAGAAAAAACGAAGGGTATCACATATTGTGTTCCATTTCAATGATTTTGTTGGGTGAAAAATTTTCTCTTAATCATTTAGAATGAGTTTCAAATGATATTGTCCATTTAAAATATGCTCCTCTTGTGTCAGCTGAAGTAGGACGAAGTTTTTCAAAGCACAGGCTTTGTTGGCTGAAAATAGGAAATCTTTTTTATTTGAAAATTTGCACCAGGTATTCATTGCATATTGCAACTCAGGGCTCATAAACTGAAGATACAGAAGCATGTGAAAATAATCGCAGCATGCGTTAACTATGTACTGACAATTTTAATAAAATAAGAAGCACGCTACAATATCAAATTGCACAGTTTAACTTCTCTTGTGCACTTTATTCATAAATAAATGGTTCGTTGTCATAAATTGACTTATTAATTGATTTTACAACTGGAATTTTACCTCAAATATAATACTCTTAGGTCATACTTTTTGTTATTGTGCATATTTTGGTCGAACCCGGGACCCCTGTGACCAAAGGCCAGCACCCCAACCACTTAGTCATGGAACCGGACTCCTTATGCAGTACTTATACTAAATATGTAACTAAAGCACAATTGCCCTACCACTCTGAAACGTTGAAACTTCACAACAGCACCTCAATTCGTCAGAGCCACCGCTTATGGATAAGATGCTTATTGTCAAGCCTTGAGATTTGAGATAGACGCATGCGCGGCAGCCATGCTTACCCCTCGCACCCTTTACCCCACATCCACGCGACTTCTCGTCAGACGAGCACAATATAGAGATGAGTGAAATTGTTCTTTTTCTGGAACAGTTCCGGTTGTTCTTGTTCCGAATTATATTCCGAATAGGCCTATTAACCACGTAAGTTTTGTACTGTAATATATTTGTTTTGTATTGTGTACTTACCGTGAATACAATGAAATTTCCATGTTCTTTGAAATCATTTAACCCTCAAGCACAAGCGCCAGATCTTAGGACGCAGACACACGCGTGGGGGTGCTTTCCACACCACATATCATTGTACTGTAAAATATGAATTACTGTATTAATTGGAGATTTTAAGGTAGATTGTGTAAGAATGACTATCTGCGGATATCCAGCCAGAAGGGTACAAGAGCGGGGAGAGCACAGGAAAGTTATTTGTACATTTCACTGGGAAATAAAATGACCTGGGGTGGATTCCACCCCATACGCGTGTGTTCGAGGGTTAAGAAAAGACTACGCAAACAATTTTTTTTTTTTTGCTAGTGGCTTTACGTCGTACCGACACAGGCAGGTTTTATGGCGACGATGGGATAGGAAAGGCCTAGGAGTTGGAAGGAAGCGGCCGTGGCCTTAAGGTACAGCCCCAGCATTTGCCTGGTGTGAAAATGGGAAACCACGGCAAACCATCTTCAGGGCTACCGACAGTGGGATTCGAACCCACTATCTCCCGGATGCAAGTTCACAGCTGCGCGCCCCTAACCGCACGGCCAACTCGCCCGGCAGGCAAACAATTGATAGGGAATCTCCCACCTGGGCGACAGCTCTAAATGCAGATGGCTGATGATTGAGCGTATAGCTATTTTTTCATCTAATTCTATATATGTATTTAATAGAGTTGTCACTGTGGAAGAAAGGCTGTGTAACATCAGAATTTGATGTGAAGAGATGGCTGCCGGGAGAAAGAAACCTGAATCTGAAAGATAAATGACGCGCAGGAAGCAGTTCATAGAATGAAGACCAGATGGCAGCAGCAAGGTTTGAATGTCGTTGATGTTGTCTTATCAGTAGACACTACACATATGTAATAGGAACGGTGACTCTAATGTGCCGTGAATCGGATCACTATCGATTCAGTAACGTGAATGGAATCAAATGAATCTGTAGCGTTGGTTCGAGACGCGCGTACACAAATAAATAATAAAATGAAAATAATACGAAAATATTGACAATGTGAATAGGGATAGGGAAATCGTAAAATGGCACAGTGGCGGTGATTTCATATCAAAGCTTGGAAACGTGACGGTAGCTATCAATACTCAAAATCAAATCATACGCTTAGGAACATATAGGCCTAATAATGACAACTAAGAAAGGATTGTGGAAGGTGCAGGAGCCGTATGAGGTCCACGGGAAGGTATGGCGTTATGAGGGAGAAAAGATTCACAAGAATCATCCTCTAGCACAACTATATTAAAAATAATACATGAAAAATTACAAGAAACAAAGTTAAATGACAGAGTAGCTGATACTTAACACATTTGACAAACGGATAATACTACGAATCCAGAAACACAAACGAATGGATTATGGATTATTGATTTTAAAAAAAAATAACAGGCGAGACTTGAAATTACAAACGACGGGAATCTAGGGTAAACTCAGACACGTTCAATTTAGAACTTTAACAATTACATTACGCAAGGAAATGCCGAAATACAAAAGGAATAAAATAAAATAAAACGAAATCAGAAACATGGAGAGTAACATGAAAATAGCACTTACCGCAGAAAGCTGGAGTTCCCGAGGGGAACTCCTCGAGCGCATAAATGACGCCGAGCATACGCATCATTTTCCCGAAGCCGGCAAAAGACCGGAAATTGATCAATCACAATCACCCAATGGGATGCAATTTCCACTAGATTCCCGTTTTATTCGCCAATAGGAAACCTCGTTATTTTAGCGAATCAAAACGCATGACCATATATGGTCATAGTAAGATAGTTAGCGATTACACAATTTCTGGAACATTATTATTACATGAAAAATTTTCATCATTGGAACACGCACGTGCGGTACGGGATGTTTCACAACTAAAGCACCTTTACATTTTCAAATGTTACCAAATTACATCTTGATATACAAATCAAATTACAAACATCAAATCAACATTTGGACAAGTTACATAAAATTTGAATACAACAATCACTTCAAAATACTTTTGCATCTTGCAATGTTCATACTGTTCAATATATCTTGATGTTTCCCTACTTAATAAGACTATTACAAACATATTTAAATGAATGTTTTGTTCCAGTTACATAAAAATATTCCAGCAGAGTCCAGAGTTCTTATTTCTTCATTTCTCAGAATACAAAATATTACAGACAAAAATGAAATCCTGCTGTCCTTTCTTGATGACAAAAACGCAGTTCTGCTGTCCTTTCTTGATGACACACCTATCACAGAATCGATTCGGTATAATTAATCGAATATCCCATCACTACAATCCAGCTGAGCGCAGGTGATACGGAACACTCATTTCGAAACAGGATGTTCTTAGACCAATTCCGCTAGGGTGCAGGCGACATGGAGCACTGTTCTTTCGGAACAGGATGATCCGGCGTACCGTTCATTTAAAGATTAGTTCTGAGTCCGGAACAGTTCCAAAATAACTGATGTGTTATATTCTGCCCATCTCTACCACAGTACATGCCGGAAAACAAATCCAAGGAAGCAGAATGACAAAGTCGTCACGCTGACCAAGTTAAACTTCAATATCTGCAGCCTATCTGGCCGTACAGTGATCACCTTAGTTGGCCGAGCGCCGTAATGGGCTGTACGTGCCACGAAGTTTCTAAATATCTATACATGTAAATAATTCGGGACTATGAAGGTAATCCAGATCAAATACCAATATAGAAGAGCCATCTAGAATTTATACAAAAATCAGTCAGATGTGATAAATGAAAAAGCAGCAGCTATCCAGAAAGGAGTGAGACAGGGCTGTAGCTGGTCGCCTCTCTTTTTTCATTTTATATAGGCCTACAACAAGCGGTGCAGGAACTCAAAAAGAGGAATTAAAAAAAGGAATCTCAGTTCAAGGAGAGGTAATCGAAATCCCGAGATTTGCTAACGGTATTATTTTACCTGAATCTGCAGAACATCTGGAAGTTGCTAATAACAATGGCATATGGCTTTTAGTGCCGGGAGTGTCCGAAGACAAGTTCGGCTCGCCAGATGCAGGTCTTTTGATTTGACTCCCGTAGGCGACCTGCGCGTCGTGATGAGGATGGAATGATGAAGACGACACATACACCCAGGCCCCGTACCAGCGAAATTAACCAGAGTTAAAATTCCCAACCCTGCCGGGAATCGAACCCGGGACCACTGTGACCAAAGGCCAGCACGCTAACAATTTAGCCATGGAGCCGGACTGGAGGTTGCTGAATGATATGGACACAGTCTTGGAGAAGGAGTACAAAATGAAAATAAGTAAAATCAAAACAAAAGCAATGGAATGCAGTCGAATAGTCAGGCGGTGCAGGAAATAATAATAATAACTTCGCGTGGCTATTGCTAGCGCGGTGCAGTCCTTGTAAGGTAGTCTCCGACGAGGGTGGGCAGCAACATCTGCCGTCAATGGGAGACTGCGTGTTATTTTAGTGGGTGTTAGTATTAGGTATTGTGTGTGAGTCACAGGGATATTGGGGACCGTACAAACACCCAGCCCCGGAGCCAGGAGAATTAACCTTTTAAGGTTAAACAATCGACCCGACCGGGAATCGAACCCGGGACACTCTGAACCGAAGGCAACTACGCTGATCATTCAGCCAAGATGCCGGGCAGATTACGAAATGAAGTCTTAAAAGAAGTAGATTAATATTGTCATTTGGGTAATATAACGTCGGATTATGGCAGAAGTAAGGACGACATAAAATGCAGACTAACACAAACAAGAAAGGCTTTCCTTAAAAATAAAAATTTGATCACATCGAGAAAAATAGCCTATGCACATTTGAAATATGGTTCTGAAGACTTGTGTGGAGCGTGGCACTGTATGGAAGTGAAACATGGACAATATAATCAGTGCAGAAAGGAGAATACAAGCTCGTAACATGTGTCGTTACAGGACGCCGAAGGTGAGGGCGGTGGATCACAAATTAAGATATACAGAATATAGTTGGTGAGAGGGTCGTGCAGCTGTGAGCTTGCATAGGGAAAACAGTGCGTTCGAACCCCACTGTCGCTAGCCCAGAAGATGGTTTTCTGTGGTTTCCCGTTTTCACACCAGGCAAATGCTGGGGCTCTACCTTAATGAAGGCCACAGCTACTTCCTTCCCACTTCCAAGCCCTTTCCTATCCCATCGTCGTCATAAGACCTATCTGTGTCGGTGCGACGTAAAAACCAAATTGTAAAGTTGGTGCGAGAACAATAGAGTGAATTTTGACCAGAAAAACAGAGAGACTGATAGGATTCGTACTGAGACAGTCGGGCTGAGTGGCTAAGACGGTTGAGTCGCTGACCTTCTGACCCTAACTTGGCAAGTTCGATCCTACCTCAGTCCGATGGTATTTGAAGGTGCTCAAATACGTCAGCTTCGTGTCTGTAGATTTATTGACACGTAAAAGAATTCTTCGGGACTAAATTCCGGCACATCGTCATCTCCGAAAACCGTAAAAGTAGTTAGAGGGACGTAAAGCCAATAACATTTAATATACGTACTCAGAACTTGTCAGATTTTGTGGAAGTGTAGGTGGTAAGAACAGCTCGGGTAGACCAAGACATGAATATGACAAACAGATTAGAGTGGATGTAGCCTAGTAGTTACGTGGAAATGAAAACACATTCTATCTAACTACTAGGCTACATCCACTCTAATCTGTTTGTCATATTCATGTCTTGGTCTACCCCAGCTGTTCTTACCACCTACACTTCCACAAAATCTGACAAGTTCTGAGTACGTATATTAAATGTTATTGGCTTTACGTCCCTCTAACTACTTTTACTGTTTTCGGAGGATAGAATGGTATGAAAAGCTGCATCAAACCAGTCTATGGACTGATGACCCAATCAACAACAACAACAACAACAACGTTGACCATAAACACTGACCCACGAAAAATATCTGACTAAGAATGCCCAAGTGCAGATGGCTTTAAAGAATCATGGGATGAATTCACTTTATGATTGTCCGGTTATCAATGATAAATAAAAATAAGAACACGTATCTTCACTAGATAAAGACACATACCAAGGTCTCAGCCGAAATACATGATAAAGAGAAAGTGGCCTGCTTCTAATGAAATAATTCTCTCTGCGGGAACCCAGAAAAATTTCGTCTTGTTAAGTAGAACTATTATTACAGCATGGTGAAAGTCTGGGAAGTGTAAACGACACTTTGGAGTCTAAGTCCAATTTTCAGCTCTAAAGCCAGGTTGTGTGATGCCACAGATATCTTAAATCCCTATATGCATTACTTCTACGTTTATGTCAGTGTCAATTTATTTCATATGCTAAATGTAAACGCTAGATGGCTTTCCGTACCCCACCGGGTGAGTTGGCCGTGCGGTTATGGACGCGCAGCTGTGAGCTTGTATCCGGGTGATAGTGGGTTTGAACACTGCCGGCAGCCCTGAAGATGGTTTTCCGTGGTTTCTCCATTTTCACACCAGGCAAATGCTGGGGCTGTACCTTGATTAAGGCCACAGCCGCTTTCTTCCCAATCCTAGACCTTTCCTATCGCATCGTCGCCATAAGACCTATCTGTGTCTGTGCGACGTAAAAGAAATTCTTCTTCTTTCCGTACTGGCACAATGTCACGGTACTGTGGACATGCACTTGGGAATTCCGATCTAATTATGGATTGGTAAGCAACAACACCGGGAAGTCCGGAGAAACATCAGAGTTAACTCGCCCACGGAAATTGGGTATGAAGAAGTGAGTCTATATCATCAAATTCATGTATCGGGTAGTCCACCAGCTCCTTGCGATCTAGTGTTCTGCAACCCGCCGCGTTTGCTATTATGAAATATATCGGTTCCTCTCCCTAAATCGGAGTAATATAACGAGATGTGTGGTTACGGTCTAGAAGACAGCGGGAATCGCGAGCGCCATTCCTGAGTACTCCGAATGAAGCCCTAAAACCAGCACAGATACGATGAGCATGTACCTAAAGGTGTCCGTAAACTTGAGAGTAAATACTGGCGAGAACTTCTCAATAGCAATTACTCGCCAATGGACACACTGCCGAGAGCAACTGACGGAAATTCGCTTGCAACTCTCAGAGATCTACAGTAACTTATCACAACTTGCTCGCTAGCCGACACGTACTCCCCGGCCCTCTCGGAGATTAGTTCTCCAGATACGAACTGTGTTCGAATTCTGGCGAAGCTATCGAGAGCTTGTTTCTATTTTCAGTTGCAAGATGGCTAGAAATTGGTCACCGGAGGAAACAAAACTGTTAATTGAAATGTATGAAAGTCGAGAAATTATTTGGAATATGAAATGCACCGATTACCGCTACACAGTGAAGAAACATAAAACTTTGGAGAAAATAGGAGTGAAATTTTCGTGTTCCGGAGATGAAGTTCAAAGGAAACTTCACAACTTAAGGAACCAGGTAAGACTGTTTAATAAAGTTGAATTAAGAGTAAATTGTAAGTTACCGAGCTCGATAGCTGTAGTCGCTTAAGTGCGGCCAGTATCCAGTATTCGGGAGATAGTAGGTTCGAACCCCACTGTCGGCAGCCCTGAAAATGGTTAAGGCCACGGCCGCTTCCTTCCCACTCCTAGCCTTTCCTGTCCCATCGTCGCCATAAGACCTATCTGTGTCGGTGCAACGTAACGTAACTAGCAAAAAAAAAAAAAGTAAGTTTATATTTTATTATAATCACACCAATTTGCAAGAAAATAAATATATTATAATGCTTGTAGCCTGGTCATTATAATAACAAGTATATAATATTATATATACAATATTTAAATTAATCAATAATGTGATGCTCTCTATTGTTTAAGGCAGGGCCTCACAAACGTCCAAAATCTCTCGCGTGCAAACCGAGGCGCAGAGGTCCTGTGCACTGTGCATCGGTGCGACTCGGCTCAGTTTGGACCAACTTATGTCTCGGGGCGACTCGGCTAACCTCGGCTCAACTCTGTTCGGATGTTGGAGCGCTGCAGAGTAAGTGAGGAAGGGGGAGACAGGCGTACGGAAAGAGAGAGAGAACGCTATTGCTTCAAATCGAGGAGTGGGGGTCTGCACTCTGGTCAACCTAGCGAAGTCGTCTTTTGCACTTTCGCCGCGCCGGTGCATGCACCCTGAGAAGCCCTGGTTTAAGGTATCTCAAGAATTGAAAAAATGAAAACAGAAAAAGCTGTAGCGGGACAGATGACAATTGCCCAAGTAGCTGGCCTCATTTCAATGCTCTGAAATTCGTCACCCAGGGACTTACTCCCTGTCCAACACAATTTAATTTAGTAAGTTCATATTCTCAGTTCCCTCTTCAACACAAGTTTAAGTTTATTATTCTCTGATGTGGGTTGCGATGTGTCTATACTGTCAGTCCACTTCACCCTCAGTAGTCATGACATAGTTTTTGAATTAATCTCTCACATCCTTTTGCTAAGTTGTATGGTTATTTCTTTTGCCTCGTGCCAGCGAAAAAAAAAGCGTATTTCCAGGGTTATCTTCATCACGCCAGAGTCCAGATACCACATCTCGACTTAACGCATCTTCTGAATCAATCATTCCATTTCCTAAATAGGCTGACTCATTTGTGTTCAGTAGGAAATTATGAAGGACACATATTGACGACACAAGGTCTTTAAAACTGTATTTGGATCCAAGCATAGGTTTTCTTAGTACTCGAAGTATGTTTGCTGAAATCCTGAAACTGTCTTCCACACTTCTACGAGCCCTTGCCAGGCGATAATTAAAACATCGGTTGGGTGCTCGTTGATCACGAAAGGGATAAGGTTTCAAAATATATGATTTCACTGCAAATGAATCATCACCAACAAGACAGTATGGCAATGGTATATTATTTCCTGGAAGTTGTTCAGGACGGGGTAAAGGTAGTGCATTTTTTTTTTCAATTTATCGAACAAACTGCTGTTAGCAAATACTCCTCCATCAGAAATTCGGCCATTAAAAGCGATGTCTACGTATGTTTTGATTTTTTTTTTGCTATTTTGCTTAACGTCGCACCGGCACAGATATGTCTTATGGCGACGATGGGATAGGAAAGGTCTAGGAAGTGGAAGGATGCGGCCGTGGCCTTAAGGTACAGCCCCGGCATTCGCCTGGTGTGAAAATGGGAAACCACGGAAAACCATCTTCAGGGCTGCCGACAGTGGGGCTCGAACCCACTATCTCCCGATTACTGGATAATGGTCGCACTTAAGCGACTGCAGCTATCGAGCTCGGTACCTCTACGTAAATAAATTTGTACCTAGCGTCTGCAAGTGCCAAGAAAACAATACTGTGCGTTCCTTTGTAGTTGTAAAACAGACCCACTGTTATTAGGAGCTTGTATAACTATATGCTTCCCGTCCAAGGCACCCAGGCAATGAGGCAATGAGGGAAATTCCATCGTCTTTCAAAATCTTCTGCTATTTTAAGCCATTCATCCGGGTTTTTTTTTGAAACTGTAATGATAGAATAATAATCTGCTTAGTCAATGAATAACTAGGAAGATGCATTACTGTTATAATATTATGATAAAAGTAAATAATAGTAGTAGTAATAGTAATAATAATAATAGTAATAAACAATAACAGTTGATTTATTTTTTTCTTATTAGATCTGTTTTTTAATTTGGTATTTTGGTATTTCCTTTTAGGCGGCGAGTTCTTCAAATTCCCACGTAGACAACTAAAGGAAGGAGAAATTTTTGAAACTTCGGAAATGCCCTGGACGAGACTACTCTAAATATAGTATAAAGGAAAACAACTTCGAAGTCGTCTAAAATGAAACGTGAGGAAGTTGAAAAAATGAACTAAAAAAAAGCCATAGTTTATGTGGCAGATGAGGACGAAACAGCACTATCACATCTGTTGCTTAAAAACAGTACCATACGTACCGGTAACAGTCAGACGGCTTGACCGCGTTGACACACTACTTAAAATAAGTCATACTAAAACAAACTACTCCGCTCGTACGCTCCTTTCCTTGCATAACGGTTTTAGCGGAGGAGGCGGAGGCAACGGAGGTAAACGGTTTTAGCGGAGGAGGCGGAGGCAACGGAGGTAATCGAAGATATCGATTCATGTTGTGCGAACAATTTCCCTGCTCCTACCGCTCCTTTCCCAGCACTACACCAGACCGTCTTGTGCGGTCCTACGTCGAAACGACACGCTTTAGAACACATTATTTGGAGATGGTGAACGTCCATGACATGTGTGGGGGAGCGGGCGATGTGGAGTGTTTCAGGTCGGGCACTCAGATCCTTAAGAACTTCTGCAGCGCTTCAGTGTACCCAATCTTGTTTATTAAAAAAAAAAAATGCGTTCATATCGCTTCTGCAGGAAGTTAGTTGTTTTCAGATGTTTGAATAATTAAAATATGTTATCTTAACCCAATCGTGTCATAGGACGAGCTGTGTCGCGCGATGTTTTGGCACATGAATCATATGACGAGTTCAGCTCGCAATCAATCAATCAATCAATCAATCAATCAATCAATCAATCAATCAATCAATCAATCAATCAATCAATCAATCAATCAATCAATCAATCAATCAATCAATACTGATCTGCATTTAGGGCAGTCGCCCAGGTGGCAGATTCCCTATCTGTTGTTTTCCTAGCCTTTTCTTAAATGATTGCAAAGAATTGGAAATTTATTGAACATCTCCCTTGGTAAGTTATTCCAATCCCTAACTCCCCTTCCTATAAACGAATATTTGCCCCAATTTGTCCTCTTGAATTCCAACTTTATCATATTGTGATCTTTCCTACTTTTAAAGACACCACTCTACTGAGCTCGATAGCTGCAGTCGCATAAGTGCGGCCAGTGTCCAGTATTCGGGATATAGTAGGTTCGAACCCCACTGTCGGCAGCCCTGAAAATGGTTTTCCGTGGTTTCCCATTTTCACACCAGGCAAATACTGGGGCTGTACCTTAATTAAGGCCACGGCCGCTTCCTTCCCACTCCTAGCCCTTTCCTGTCCCATCGTCGCCATAAGACATATCTGTGTCGGTGCGACGTAAAGCAACGAGAAAAAAAAAGACACCACTCAAACTTATTCGTCTACTGATGTCCTCTCACGCCATCTCTCCACTGACAGCTAGGAACATACCACTTAGTCGAGCAGCTCGTCTCCTTTCTCCCAAGTCTTCCCAGCCCAAACTTTACAACATTTTTGTAACGTTACTCTTTTGTCGGAAAAAGCCCAGAACAAATCGAGCTGCCTTTCTTTAGATTTTTTTTCCCCAGTTCTTGAATCAAGTAATCCTGGTGAGGGTCCCATACACTGGAACCATACTCTAGTTGGGGTCTTACCAGAGACTTATATGCTCTCTCCTTTACATCCCTGCTACAACCCCTAAATACCCTCATAACCATGTGCAGAGATCTGTACCCTTTATTTACAATCATATTTATGTGATTACCCCAATGAAGATCTTTCCTTATCTGGGTATTTACAATGATCCCCAAAGGGAACTTTCACCCCATCAACGCATAATTAAAACTGAGAGGACTTTTTCTATTTGTGAAACTCACAACCTGACTTTTAACTCCGTTTATCATCATACCATTGCCTGCTGTCCATCTCACAACATTATCGAGGTCATTTTGCAGTTGCTCACAATCTTGTAAGTTATTTATTACTCTGTACAGAATAACATCATCTGCAAAAAGCCTTGTCTCTGATTCCACTTCTTTACACATATCATTTACATATATAAGAAAACATAAAGGTCCAATAATACTGCCTTGAGGAATTCCCCTCTTAATTATTACAGGGTCAGATAAAGCTTCGGCTATGCCAATTCTCTCCGTTCTATTTTCTAGAAACAGAGCCACCCATTCAGTCACTCTTTTGTCAAGTCCAATTGCACTCATTTTTGCCAGTAGTCTCCCATGATCTACCCTATCAAATGCCTTAGACAGGTCAATCGCGATACAGTCCAATTGACCTCCTGAATCCAGGATATCTGCTATCTTGCTGGAATCCTACAAGTTGAACTTAAGTGGAATAATCTTTCCTAAACCCAAACTGCCTTCTATCAAACCAGTTATTTCACAAACATGTCTCATATAATCAGAAAGAATGCTTTCCCAAAGCTTGCCGCAGTGCCTCGCTTATCTTCGTATATTAGATTCCCTTTGCAATATAATTTCTAACAATACACAATGTAGGGAATTATAGAGGCATGTACTGTTGGTAAATAATGTTTTCTGTATTTCTGTGTGACACTGGAACTGTTGAATAACAGTTTATTTTCATCGGTATTCAGTATTCATTATGCAGTAGAAGCGGTTTCCCGGTAATGACGACGAGAGATTGAAAGCGCTTGTAGACATTTTTAGATGGCGATTATGGCAATATGACGTTTTGGAAAATGAATCCGAGTTCGAGGATAGTGACAGCAACAGTGAAAGTTACTGAAGTGAGCAGAATATTGAAGAAAGTGAAAGTGAGAGTGCCGCGCTAAGTTCTTCCAAACACGCGCGGCTGGTGACACAAAAGAACCGTAATGATTGGAAATTGGAGAAAAAAAGACGATAATCTTGATATACATATATCCATTCGTGGATACAGCGGTGTTTCAGAAATACTTACGGAAAATGTGTAGTCCGCCCACCGCCCGAAATTGCGATGTTTTTAGAGTACAAGGTACCGCATTTTTTGACATTATTTCAAATGAAACATTTGTACCACAGCCAGCAGGCACTCAAGGAATGAAGAATGAATAAATCTTTACAATGGCATGAATGCCAAATCTGAGTGATTTATCTGCATTAGTATTTAATTTTTAGGCAAGTTTTTGTGTGACAGGTACGCTCAAACTACGGGCGGGCAAATTAAATTTGATTCCACAGTCAACAATGTGGCCACTTACTGCAACTTGAATTGGTTAAATGAGGTTAACGATTTCTATAGTGATATAACCAGGTGACGAATAATTAGTGTACCGGAGGTACACCCGCTCTGTGTATTTAAAACGAGCGCCTTTTTAAAGGCCATCTGTGATATGAACTGCGAAGCTTCCAGTGGAAAATGTTTGAACATTTATCGTCAGATGTCTATACTGTCAACTTATGTGCTCCCTCTGGCGATAGGATGGACAATTAATTTTCAAGAGAAATTTTGTAGTCATTAGTTGATAAAACTGAACTGTTTGTAGATTTTTTTGTTATTCTAAGGTTATCAGAACTTATATCTCTTCCCGCCGGCTTCTAATGTTCGACCAATCAGGAATTTTTGATACTTATTTGATTATCCAATGATATTTGAGGGTGTGTCCACGGCTTCGGCCCAGAGAATTCTGGAACTTTCCTCTCTGCTATAAAAGCTGGGACCTTTCGGGCCATATTATCTTTCGATTGCTCCAGTCCAGCAGTAGAGTGTGTTCATAGAGGTTGCAGGGGACGCCCCTCGCCCATCTCTGGAAGGTCCTCCAGCTCAAGGTAATGGCGGACATCTTTTAACCATGTAATAGTCTCAGAAAGCTAGTTTGAGGGAAAGGTTTCAAAATATTGCATGTACCTCTGTAAACTACGGTATCCCCGTAACAATTAGCAATAGCAACAGTTTGTTCCGGGGCTTATACGCGTTCTCATTTGTTCGAGGCCCTCCTGGTATGTTGGTTACAATTAACATTGATTGTGACGTGTGAATTCTCTTAAGTGTTGTTATAATTCGTGTATTTGTGTGCTTGTTTATTTCAAAATGAATCAAGTCAGTGAATTAATTGAAAAGGAATTAAATTTTGAGACCAAAGTTCATGCCAAGAGCTTAGAACCACCGCAACCTGATATTATTGTGCAGCAGACGGAAGGAAAAAGCAGGAATTTCAACAGAAAATGTAATAGTGGCATGTATGCTAAAGCGAAATGGTTATGTTGATGCGAAGAGAGAATTTGTGTGTGTGTGTGTGTGTGTTTTCCTTGCATTCTATTCGGTGGTGGCGATGTGTGAAGCACAACAGGTGTCAAAGAGTTAAAGCATTTGAATTAAAAACTGAAAAAATAATGAATCGAAGAAACATTTAACAATGAAATGGATCTCGCACTTCTACATGAGCTGGACATAAGGATGGAACTTGATAGTGGGTACAGACTTTCTCTTCGTAAACAGCATGAAGAGATCGACAAAAATATGAATAATTGTGTGAAATTCTGCGGTGTGTTTGAACTTGCGCTCCGCGGCCATGATGAATCAACCGATTCAAACAATCCTGGAATATTTCGCGGTTTAGTTGACTTTGTAGCTAGCTTGGATATCACAATGAAAGAACATTTAGAATCTGCAACTGTTTTTAAGGGTACGTAGAAGACTATACAGAACGATATACTTGATGCTAACCTCGAAGTATGTCATACTTTTATAATGAAAGAAATTAGTGCTGCTAGTTACTTAGCCATCCAAGCAAATGCAACGAAAATGAAGGTGGTGTTTATATTTCGGTATCAAATAAATGGTGAAACAGATAAGCATTTTTGAGGGTTTTTTCTGGCGCCAGTCATACAGCTGAAGGTATAAGCTCTGTCATTTTGAGTGAATAAGTTGGGTAGTGAAAAAACCCTGAAAAATTAATCTGACAAACATTTGATGGGGCTAGTGTATTGAGCGGTGCGCAGACTGGTGCACAGGCACACACAAAGGAAGTAGATAATGAAGATAATTTTGTTCGTTGTTATGCTCAAGTAGGAAATTTGATTATGCAGAAAGCCACGTCCAATATAATAGAAGTGAAGATATTTTTCAGTGATGTTCAGGGAATTTCCTCCTTTTACAGTCGCTCTAGTAAACGCACCGAACTACTAGATAGAGTTTGAAATGCACTGTTTGCCTAAAGCAGCTCCAATGCGTTGGAACTTTCAAGCCCGCTTGCCAATACAGTGTTTGAAAAGAGAGAGACGTCCTGACTGAATGCTTCCAAACAATATAAAGATCAAAACACTGTAGGACAGACTTCTGGATTTATCAGATTACTGAACGATGCTGACTACATATATTGGCTGAATTTCTTCCATATAGTGATGCCTCATGTGGATACACTGTTCTCTCAAATTCAAATGCGGAATATTAACCCTGCCTTGGTATCTGAATTCCTAGCGAACTTTGTTCGTAACATCAGAAGCATTCGCTCTGATTTAGAGGAAACTGATTACTACGAAACTCCAGTTCCTTCTAAGTGGCAGCGAACAGTCCAGCAACGAAAACGAATCGCTGCTTCGGAAGCACGTGATACTATTTTACTACATGCAGAAGAAATATTTCGTTTCACAGTCCATTTAGCAGCAGCCAACCTTTTTCGGTACCAAGTTTTGGAGAAATTTTTAGTCGCTTTCCGGCAAAAGATACCCGAAAGTGAAGAAAGTCAGGCTCAGGACCGAGTATGAAGTGTTATATTCCAGGGTAGACAGGTATACGTGCGGTACATGGTGCAGCGGCGCTTTTGCAACTTTTCCTGAGCAACAGTACGCAAAACACGTTCAATGAATGCGTTACGTTACTGAGAATCATTGTTATAATTCTGATGTCGGAGTACGAAAGATGTTTCTCTACTCTAAATCGAATAAAGACCTTCTTGAGGAATGCGATGAGTCAAGACAGACTAACGACCTTGGTCATGCTTTCGATTGAAAGTAAAATAGTAGGCCTAAGTTCGATTCTCGACTTCAACCAGCAAGTTATTGAAGTATTTGCTCAAGCAAAGTATCGAAGAATGGACTATAAATGGGAAGGTTAGTGCAGTGTATTCATTATTACTTGACTTGTATAAATGTTATAAATGAAATGTGGATCAGCTCATCCCCGGCCATTTATCTCAGTGAAATAACACTCGAGCGGCAATAGCAAGGTCGTGGGTTCGTGTCTCGGTAGCTTTGAGTCTACCTTTCACTGTCTTTTTCCTTTGTGTTAATATCTAACTGGCATCAATTGTAAACGGGATAAGATGATCCATAAGTCAGTTGTTAGTGTATTTATCTGCATGCGCATTAGTGTTATATTTCTACTTGACTGTTCATATTTATAAGTTGTGCACCGCCGGATAATTTGGACACGGGCCGCCACTGCTCTGCTTACCTTAGCCTTTAAGCCCAAGTCATCAGTTTCCTAAGTAAACTGTTCGTTTCACATGATCCCAATATTCGGCAGCTGTTTTAAACCCAATATTCCATCCAACGAAGCCTTTATTTCTCCCATATGAACATAAGTAGGGCCTACCATTCTGTCATTGTTCTCGTATTCTTGCACCAGCTGCAATTTCGATCCTTTCATGTTCTATAATATTCCGAGTCCAAGAAGTTTTTCTCCTGCCAAAAAGCAATATGATGTACGGATAATTTAGTCTCCTGACTCCCTTCCTCCATTCTACTGTTCCCAACTTCAAACTCAGTGCAATATATCTGAGACATTTTGAATCGATTTCTCTCACTAACTGCTAGCATGGAGAAATGTATATCCCAACAATTTGGCCACACTTTGAGAATATCTTACGGGATTTAACAGCAGGTGCAGAAGAGGGTGTTTCAGATAACGAAGAGTACGACATTGACCTCACAGAGGATAGGAAAGTTACATAAAGCCAAGTTGATATCGCATCATTTGTATCTTATTCAAATTACCCTCGTAATCTGTGTGGAGTGCATTCTTTTGCAACTGTTTCACAATGTGCATCATTTCTTGGGACCTTACAAAAAAACATTTCTGTACTGCGTTTTCTCTGTTTCTACACACATATGGACGATCCTTGTAAATAATGCTGAAGTACAGTCAAGAGACTTTCAGATACAAAATAGATTGCCCACTACGGAGCTGTAAAACGTGTAAGTGCTAATTTTAAGAAGATTGCTGATGCCATAGAAGAACTTTGTGATCCCACAGAAACTGTCGAAACCAGACGAGCAGCACAAAAGGTTTTGCCAGCAGTAGGTATGTGATTGTTCTTTTGTTATGCCTTTTGTATTTCTGAAAGACAAAAGGAATAAGATCGTAGAGGCAGTACTGTAGTTTGGAACGAACACTTACTGTATGAAGGGGTGGACATTCCTTTAGTGAACAGAAGATCCGTCAGAAAGAAGAATAATGTTATTTGCTTTACGTTCCACTAACTACTTTTACGATTTACGGAAACGCCGAGGTACCGGAATTTAGTCCCGAAGGAGTACTTTTACGTGCCAGTAAATCCACTGACACGAGGCTGACGCATTTGAGCACCTTCAAATACCACCGGACTAAGACAGGATCGAACCTGCCAAGTTGGAGTCAGAAGGCCAGCACCTCAACCTTCTGAGCCACTCAGCCCGGTCAGAAAGAAGAAAACGATGCCTGGAAAAGACGCTCAAGATGAACCACTCATAATGAAGAACTGAAAAGATCAATATTGAAGAGAAATCGACGCTCGCTGCAAAGACTTGGAAAGTATATCAGCGTGGTTAGCAGTTTTCGAGCCAAAGCATCTCATCACGTCTCTCTCTAGCTTAGCCATCTTGTCAACCGAAAACAAAGTAGCTTTTGATGATGCGATTTGCAAATTTGCAGAGAACAAAAGAAAAAATATTTTACGTGTTAATGCTGATAGTAGATAATGTTAAATACACTATGAAATAACACTCAGCTGTTAGGTATCCCATTCTTCCTTTCTTTAATAATTTCCCTGTAAGGGGCCGGGGGTGATAAGAAATTTCAGCACCGGGTACCACCAGACCTTGTTATGCAACAGCTATCAACTATCGAAGGCGGATCAGAGAACGTTGGCACTGGATTAAGGAGGTCGTCTTTTTACGAATGCAATGAACCAAGTAAATCTAATTCAGTATACCAACAAGCAGTTCCTACTCAGTTACAGCATTTCAGAACGTAGCATTGCCAGAAGTATTGTTTCTCTCCTCCTCAAGAGGTAGCAGCTGGTTGAAGGCCCTTCATAACACACATTTGTCTCGACAATGAAAAATAGGATGGATTATCGGTGACTCATTAATTACTTCGTAAAGACAATAGGTCGTTATGTCGATAAGAACTGAATCATAATACCATGTATAGACATGTGATATTAAAACTGTCTCATCTATGTCTACGTCGCGTCACCAGCAGGGGCGTAACGTTAGGGCCTGCTATGCAGGCCTTTAAGGGGCCCCACAGACTCCTCGCAAAAACATAAAAATATATCTAGCCTAACGTCATTCTGCACGGAAATGATCAGAAGATCAAATCACGACGAAATAGTTTGTGTTTACAATTTGTACGTAGAGGAGTTGCCATTCGGTTGCATCTAGCAGCAGTGTTGTGTTGAGTCTAACACAGCACAGCCGTAATCAATGCCTGCTCTTGCCGTCTCTTACAACACCGCGACACGGCCCTCACAAAAGAACTGCACCAAATCATTCAAAAATAATTACAGCAATGGAAACTGATAACATAACCAAAATATCACATTTTAGTTAGAAAATGATACCTTCTTGATGTGTAGTGTACCTGAGATCGTATTATGCATAATATTTGCTTATCATTGAACTTTCACAGATTTATTCGAAAAAAATTGTATAATACCAACAATAACTTGATGTAGTAACAATTAGTCAACTCAGTTTCGAACGAGTCCTCTTTGCGCGAAGGTAATAACACCATGGGTAATAACAGGCTCATCAGTTGTACAGTTTGATATTTTTCAAACTTTATTTGACGAGTTTTTGATTTAATTTTGTTCGTACATTTTTCTGGGTTGTAATCGAATACACGATTATAACTGTTACTTCAGTATCGGTTACAAAGTCTAGTCCTGTAGTTACTGAAAAATGCTAGTTGTTCTACGTCGCACCGACACAGATAGGTTTTATGGCGACGATGGGACAGGGAAGGGCTAGGACTGGGAAGGAAGCGGCCGTGGCCTTAATTAAGGTACAGCCCCAGCATTTACCTGGTGTGAAAATGGAAAACCACGGAAAACCATTTTCAGGGCTGCCGACAGTGGAGTTCGAACCTACTATCTCCCGAATACTGGACACTGGCCGCACTTAAGCGACTGCAGCTATCGAGCTCGGTACTGAAAAATGAAACCAATTTTAAGTACGAATATGTAAGTGGTGTACAGTCGCGTTGGCAGTTCAGCAGCTTAGCCGTTAAACCACGGAGGCAATCATATAAAACATATAACCTATTATTTTTTAATAATCTTACACTAATGAATAATCCCTTTCTTTGTATAATTTTACAATATATCGCGCTAGATCTATTTTCTACAATTACGTTTTTATTCATTATTCATAGGTTTTACATTTCATTTGAGGGGGCCCGGATATTTATTTCGACAGGCGTGCCCGTATCACATTCGTTACGCCCCTGGTCGCCAGTTAGATTTGGCAGTTAATAGTCCAACAGCCTAGCGTTGACATAGAAAGTTAACTTCTAGTATATATATATATAAGAGATTTGTCTGTACATTGCTCAGAATTAAAACAATGGTATTTCTGTATCGGACGTGTCCACAGTAATAAGGAAATATATTTCTTTAATTTTCCGTGATCTCTGTGTGTCTGTCTGTCTGTCTGTCTGTCTGTCTGTATTTAAGCACATCACGAGAAAATGGCTGAAGAGAACTTAATGAAAATCGGTATGTGAAGTCGGGGAATTAGTCACTACAATCTAGGCTGTAAATAATTTTATTCACGCTGAGTAAAATGGTAGTTTAGGGGATGGCGCCTAAAATGTAAATTCACTTATGTTATTGGTCCTATCGAAAAGTACTACATAACAAAAGTTATTGAGAATACAATTTCCGACCATTTATGTTTATTTTTTTTGCTAGGGGCTTTACGTCGCACCGACACAGATAGGTCTTATGGCGACGATGGGGCAGGAAAGGGCTAGGAATGGGAAGGAAGCGGCCGCGGCCTTAAGATACAGCCCCAGCACTTGCCTGGTGTGAAAATGGAAAACCACGGAAAAAACATCTTCAGGGCTGCCGACAGAGGGGTTCGAACCCACTATCTCCCGAATACTGGATACTGGCCGCACTTAAGCGACAGCAGCTATCGAGCTCGGTACTTTGGACTGTTAGATCGGCAGCGTAGTTCTATTCGTTATAAGTGAGAAAATGTAAGGTTTTGCATTTGACCGAGTATTTCATATGATAGCATTGCTTTTAATCGGGGCATTCCTACTGACGTCACTGTAATGACCTATGTTGATTTCAGTTGGGAAAACCACTAAGACAGTCCTTCTGACGATGTAAAAAGGCAGGTGGAGAATCAGAGTCTGCCATTATAATGAAAACTCCCCAACTTGATTGTGATAGATGGTAGGGAAGGGGCCTACCATTACAATAAAAATTCCGTAACCCAGTCTTCACATGAGAAAGGACGTTTGGTGACTTCCCTGTCGCGTTTCTGGGGCAACGTTAAGAGCTATGCAATTTAATACCATCTTACAACGTGTACACTGCATAACCTAGAATTCTGTGTACAATGTAGAATTCCGTAGCGAAGGGAAGTTGCTGGGAACCTACTTAGCTCAGTGCCGTACCTGATGGTTTTCCACCAGGAAGATTTCAGGTTCGAATCCCGGTCGATGCTGGGATCAGGTTTTCTTCTAAAAATCACATCGCATCAAGAAATTCATCCGGCCAAAACTAAAATGAGCCCGGATGGCTCCAGCGATCTTATATTTGTCTGGGATAAGCTGAAGAAAGTTTTGTGCACGCTTCCGCGAAAAATCCATCTTCTCCATATATATTTTTTTCACTATTTGTTTTGTCGCACCGACACAGATAGGTCTTATGGCGACGATGGGACAGGAAAGGCCTGGGAATGGAAAGGAAGCGGCCGTGGCCTTAACTAAGCTACAGCCTCAGCATTTGCCTGTTGTGAAAATGGGAAACCACAGAAAACCACCTACAGGCCTGCCGACAGTGGGATTCGAACCCACTATCTCCCGGATGCGAGTTCACAATCGCGCGCCCCTAACCGCACGGCCAACTCGCCCGGTTCTCCATATATTATTATGATCCGTACAGCGCCTCTTCCGATTGAAGTCACTGTGAAAAAGGAGCTCAGGCTATAGGATCTAAGGCATACTGACCCATTTAAAGCAGTTCGTATATGCTAAGGTTCTATTGTGCATTTAGGTCACTGTAGGAATACAACCTATTTCGAATTATGCGGAACGTTTCTAGATCTAAATGCTTTCTAGTTTCATGTGCTACAATACCAAGCTAAAACTGCGTGTCGCCGTGAGTCAGCCTCTTCTGACTTACCTGAAACACAAGAGTCTGATGGCCCTAATTTTGTTCGTTATGGTTATTACTGTTGGCATTAGGGTTCGTTTGAACGGACAGGGCTTTCGTACTGAAAAACATAATGTACCGGTACCGTATAATGCGTACTGTATTTTATAGTATCTACCGACTTCATTTCTAATTAACATTTTCAAATGGTTTAAGAAGGAAGTATTTTCCTGCATGGAAATATTTCTACGAATATGAAATAGAAACCTAGGGAAATTGTTTCAGGGAAAATCAACAACGGGATTCGAACACACTTGTCGTACTCGCAACTTTAGTGTTCATTCATTCATTCATTCATTGACGCGTGGCCTCCGCAAAGACTGGTGCGGATCTTTCGACTTGACACCTGGTAAGCGACCTGCGCGTCTGTGAAGATGTATCTAATGATGAAGACAGCACAAACACTCAGTCCCCAAGCATCAGAGGAATTAACCAATGAAAGTTAAAATTCCCGAACCAGCCGGAAATAGAACCCGCGACTCTATGAGCCAAAGACTAGCATGCTAACCATTTAGTCATGGACCCGAACACTTCGGTGCTAATCTATTCTGACGGTTCTTCCAGACAGGGTTGACTTAAACCGAAGAATATATTTGTGCAATCCTAATTCAAACAAGGAACTAAAAGTAAAGAAAGAATATACTTTTTTTGACATGTAGATTGTACTTAATATAACATGAAAATCAAGCTCGGGGTCTTCAACTTTTGTAAAGATATTGAGTATCGAGTATACACGATTTCCTGATTTTGGGTGATTGAACTCAGTAAAGGAAATTAAGCAGCTTCAGACTTCTGCTATTCATATTAATCCATTTCGTTTCGGTGTTTTCCAAATTCGTACGTTCCTCATCGCCAGATGTTTCATTCCAGGCTTGTGACAACTTATACATTCATATGTGCGTTCACTTGTTATGTTCTGTGACTCTCTCAGACTGATTCTGATAGTTCCGTCAGCTTCCGCTTCGAACGTTAGCGCTGTACCGCGTCCGGGGAGCCATCTGGTAACGAACGAACGTACCACTTCCACTTCTATTATAATGTCTAAATTCAAACCTCGTTGTTTGAGGAGCTTTTCTCGTGGACAGTCAAGATTTTCTTCTGAAGACGCAGAGCAAAGTTCTCCACAAAACGTTAAGAAGTTCACCTTATTTTCTTGACAGGGCATAACCTCAAAAGCCTATTCATGTCTAGAATACAGCTATAAATTCCTCACGTCATTCCGATTTTCTGATTTCGCAAAAAGAAGATGCAATTCTTTGATCCTCCCCTACCGGAACAAGAATTAATACAGGTGGTGACATTGCAATTTCAAGCGAATGTACAGCTTGTAGGATTTCAGCAAGATATAGCAGATATCCTGGATTCAGGAGGCCAAATGGACTGTATTGCGACTGACCTATCTAACGCATTTGCTAGGTTAGATCATGGAAGATTACTGGCAAAAATGAGTGCAACTGGACTAGAAAAAAGAGTGACTGAATGAGTGGCTATGTTTCTAGAAAATAGAACTCAGAGAATTAGAATAGGCGAAGCTTTACCTGACCCTGTAATAATTAAGAGGGGAATTCCTCAAGGCAGTATTATTGGACCTTTATGTTTTCTTATATATATATCAATGACATGTGTAAAGAAGTGGAATCAGAGATAAGGCTGTTTACAGATGATGTTATTCTGTACAGAGTAATAAATAAGTTACAAGATTGTGAGAGGCTGCAGGGTGACCTCGATAGTGTTGTGAGATGGACGGTGGACAATGGTATGATGATAAACGGGGTTAAAATCAGGTTGTGAGTTTCAAAAATAGGAAAAGTCCTTGCAAAGTTCTGGCTGTGAAGATTTGGGAGAAAGGAGACGAGCTGCTCGATTAAATGGTATGTTCCGAGCTGTCAGAGGAGAGATGGCGTGGGAGGATATCAGTAGACGAATAAGTTTGAATGGTGTCTTTAAAAGTAGGAAAGATCACAATATGAAGATAAAGTTGGAATTCAAGAGGACAAATTGGGGCAAATATTCGTTTATAGGAAGGGGAGTTGGGGATTGGAATAACTTACCAAAGGAAATGTTCAATAATTTTCCAATTTCTTTGCGATCATTTAAGAAAAGGCTAGGAAAACAACAGATAGGGAATCTGCCACCTGGGCGACTGCCCTAAATGCAGATCAGTAGTGATTGAAATCTTGGTAGCGACCAACGTGCATGATCTGGAACACCTAGATGACGTTCTGAGGAGGCTTGGCACTGCCCATACGCAGAATTTACCGAAACCAAGCTAAACAAAAGATGTTACACCTAATCCTGTAGAACGTAAGGCACGAGTTCGACCAAACATCGAAACTCAAGAAGTGAGAGAATTTCAAAGAGACCCACCATATCGTTATAGGAGATTCAGGAGATGTCCGTATGAAGGAAGGACACCGTACGGACGAGAGAAAAAAATGGAGAAAACCTACAAACACATCAAACCATGATAAAGATTCCCAGGAGGCGAAACTTGAAAAAAGATGGAGAGAGACGTGAATACGAAATAAGGATGAAGGGTTACCAGGCGCTACTTCTTTGAAATACCAAGAAAATACTAGGAGGCAAAACGATACGTCTGAAACAAATCCCGATTCACAGGGTGCAATAAAAAAACACCAATGACACAATAAAGAGATTACAGAAGCAATGGAGATGAACTTTGTAATATAGCTATTCACAACTGGTATCTGGATGATACAGAATTATTGTATGAAGGCCCCATACCAGCATAACTAAAAATACAGTCTTCCAGACATCAGCATTAAAATAAACAAGATCAATGTTAATTCTTTGATAGATTCTGGAACTCAGGCTTCCCTAATTTCTGGCAAACTGATAGAGAACGTAAAAGGGAAAGATGGTGAAATACCAATATAAATAGTCCGTTATTGGACGTTATACATTTTCCAGCTAACTCATTCCTGGTTGCCAGCGTTTCGCCCCAGTGTGCTAAGTCGGACTCATCAGTTGGTAAATAGCACACCCACCAAGACGCATGGCTAGTGCATACCGTGAGGCCACTGCGTAGGCTATTTGGAGCCACCGGCGGTGCCAATGCACTATGAGAGACTGTCTCATTACCAAAAATTGATGCCTGCCTGGTCATCAGATGGTGTACTTATAATACCTGTTGATCGGGTGAAAATAAAGGGAATTGTACCAGATAAAAGTATCAAATGCAAATTACAGGCATTTGTGGAGTTTGAAATTGAAGGTGTCCGATTTCAACACATATTTCTAGTATTAACTCAGATGAAGTTCAACGTTATATTGGGATCTGATTTTCTTGTAAAATATGGAGGAAAAATTGATTACCATTTTAGAACTCATTCCTGTGGATCAGGCAAGCTTCAGACCTAACCGAAACTGCTGTGATCAAGTACTTTCATTAACATCTTACACTGAGGCCGGATACCAGCAAAAACTTAAAACATCTCTGGTGTTTGTGGATCTCACTGCTGCCTTTGATACAGTTTGGAAGGAAGGATTGATTTATAAATTACTCAGAACTATACCCTGCAGAACGACTGCACAGCTTATCAACAACATGATCAGCGATAGGAAATTCCAGGTCTGGTTAGGTGAAAAGAAAAGCTCAGTGAGAAAACTGCATAATGGTTTGCCCCAAGGATCAGTTTTATCGCCACTACTGTTTAATCTGTACATCTCTGATCTTCCAGAAACAATATCCAGGAAGTTCTGCTACGCTGATGACTTGACCCTGGCCACACAACACAAGATCTTTGAGAAAACTGAAGACATTTTGACTCAGGACTTATGTACATTGGCAGAATATTTCAGGAAATGGAGACTCAGACCCAGTACAGCCAAAACGGAGGTGCATTGCTTCCATTTGAGTAACCGGCTACGATGTAATATTGCGGAATCAAAATCTACTGTTTCAATTCTACGAAATTACGGTGAGAATAGCTTTGAAACATTTCAATAGTTACTGCGAACTCAGTCATAAATTCGAGAAGTGCGATACTTTAAATATCTCAAAGTGATTGAAATATTTCTGCTGATAGCAAACTTAAAATCTTAAACAGTGCATTAGGACTTACATTTTCTCAAGTGGAACTTGAATGTTAGGAAAACATTAAATCTTCACGTGTGAATCAAGCTGTGATTTCACGGTATCTTTAAAGGAACCTAGAACTATCAGTGAACTGAACTAATTTTCACGATCAAATTATTATAAAGTCTTACCAGTATTATTATTCGTCTTTGAACATAAACATGGCAGTGTGAGTGAACGGGACTAATTTCACTCTTGGATTAATAGTCTAATAGAGCTATCTTCTTGTCATATGTTTGCATAAAAGTGCGTGTGAACGGAACTAAATCCACATGTAAAGCATTTAACTTCTTCTACTAAAGTGAAGTAACTGCTATTTATAGTGTCATAACAGTGATGAATCTACTTTGTAAATACATTCAAAGCAATCATAGAACAGTAGAACTCTACAAATAGTTGCGTTACCTTTTTCGAACATTAAAAACCACAAGTGAACTACTTGTTTCGTGTCAACAATCTTATAATCTGTGCCAAGTGTAACTTACGTTAAGAAGAATGCGGGTTCGATTCTATTGATATTTGGCCACATGAAAGTTAACTTCTTTATTTTCTCAAGTCATGTGACCAGTTTATTTACCTTAACCCTTTACTGCATACTGTTGCCCTCAGGCAACATACAACTTTTCACCTGTATAAATGGAAATAGATTGTGGACAGAGGTAGTTTTATGGCACACCTTCCACTGTACAGTCATTTAAAGACCAGTGATGCCTTGTTTTTTTAAATATATGTACATAACATAAGACAAAACAGCCCTACAACCAAAGGTACTCCTTCCACCCCGTCAGCATCCACGCGTACCAACCACCGTTTATTTTCCGTGGGCCCTCCCCATCACATTACCACAGGCTTCAAGAGTACCTCTGGCTCAACCTCAAAGTATACTTGCGCCCTGCAATACGTACCCATGGCCAGTAGGCAGTAATGTTCGGTCTTTGAATGTTAAAAGCTTAGCGTGAAATCGTGAAAAATCGTATATATACCCCGTTATGGCAATCCACATCACATACGAGTGTTAAGCTATTAGCCCTAGTCAAGAATTGCTGGTAGATCTAAAACACTGAACGTAAGTTGAACATTGAAGCTTGAAATTTTCTTCACCAAACGAAAACGAAAAATAATTCATGCAGTAAAGGGTTAAAGAAGCGTTTGTTTTCGATTTCATTGAGATTCGACATGACATCTTTGCATTTTTTTAAATCATTTCATGGGAACCATTAAAGTTAGTTCAAAGATTACACCTCAGACTAATCCGTCCAACACATCTAGAGGGCTTGAACGTGTGTTTTCGGCCTATTCTTCTGAGTGAATGAGTCCGGCGATTCAAACTCCTAGACCTTCAAGAACTTCTGGAACTTCAAGAACATCTAGAGCTTCCCTCTTTGGAGTGTACGTGGTCCAATAGTGCCGAGAGCGTTTCCATGGTGAGGACGAGAGGAATAGCAGAGCAACGCGGGACATAGCCAGCCGCAAGACGGAGAAAGGTCACGCTCAATCCATCGTCCACTGTACTAAGGTGATATTGATTTGACTTTATACAATAAATATACAGTTTTGAAAATTCAGAATTTCATTGAAAGCAAATCCTCTCACTCTCTGTAGCCACTCCAATGTGATGTGCTGTACACGCCCCGCGTATCATCTCATATTCATCAAGCTATAGAGTACGGGCATTTCCTGGTACAATATTAGGTCACAGATTCAATTATTTATTAAAAAGGCAGCCTAAAAACAGTCCCAGAACAGTGTTTTTAAAGTCTCTCGTCCAGAAACTGACTTAAAAAATGAAGCTGCACCTCTGCGTACTAAGTAATTACTTGTATGTCGAAAAGGCTTTTTCTGCTAGTAGCTTTACGTCGCACCGATACAGATAGGTCTTACGGCGAAGCTGGGATAGGAAAGGTCTAGGAGTTGGAAGGAAGCGGCCGTGGCCTTAATTAAGGTACAGCCCCAGCGTTTGCCTGGTGTGAAAACGGGAAACCACGGAAAACATCTTCAGGGCTGCCGACAGTGGGATTCGAACCCACTATCTCCCGGATGCAAGCTCACAGCTGCGCGCCTCTAACCGCACGGCCAACTCGCCCGGTTGTGTGTGTATGTCGAAAAGGAACGCTCCACGTCAACAGACATAGGCCTAATGGTGAATATTTTGTTTGTAGTTGGTAATGTAGATCCTTGTCTGTTGCAAAATCCTCTGCTCCAGCTTCCACTTTCCAGTACACTCCAGTGCGTCCTTCCCATCCACCAGAACAGCCCATTGCGCATCTTTCTGAGGACACTGCTCCTCCAATTTTGAGAGTGGCCATGGTCGGTAAAATGTTCGTCTTGCAATCCCTGTTTAGGTGCTAGGTTTTCATCCATTTTCACAGCTGAGGAATCATTCGGCAAAGCAACTAAGAAATCACATGAAGTCTTAAAATAGTTGAAGAAAAACACTGCAGCCTTCAAACCAGTACCCCATCTAGTGAGAACTAAGGAAGATGGAAGAGGGACTCCCATAATTTCAACACTGACGGGCTGAGTGGCTCAGACGGTTGAGGCGCTGGACATCTGATCCCAGCTTGTTAGGTTCGATCCTAGGGCAGTCCGGTGGTATTTGACGATGCTAAAATACGTCAGCCTCGTGACGGAATATTTGTAGGCACGTAAAAGAACTCCTGCGAGACTAAATTTCGGCACCTCGGCGTCTCCGAAAACCGTAAAAGTAGTTGTGGGACGTAAAGCAAATAACATTATTATTTATTAGAAATATTTCTTCCCACAGGTTTCGGAAAAACGTTTCACCTTTGTGGTAGACCAGCAAAATATAGCTATTTCAAGCATGTTCGTGAAGGTTAATTAACGTTATCAACTGAAACATAGGTCCATTTAATTCAACACATCAGCACAAGGTAGGCTGTAGAAACAGGAAGTACACAGACTGAATAGCAAAGGATGTGGTTTGAGGAGCGAGTTTTCAGTTCCAGCACGTATTATTCATATAATGGAAGTGTAATTAGATACAATGGAAGTTTAACGCCAAGTCCTCCTGCTTGGCTGAATGGTCATCGCAGTGTCCTTCGGGTTTGATTCCCAATCGGGCCAGAGATATTAGCCGCGTTTCAATAATTTCTCTAGTTCGGGGACATAACACAACAAATCACTCTACTAACCACCACAGAAACACGCAATTCCTCCACATAGGGTTGACGTCAGGAAAGGAATCGGGCCGTAAAACTGGGCTTCGTCCATACCAGTGCCGACCCTACATACTTGGGGAAAAGGTCAGGAAAGAAGACGACGAAGTTTTACTCCAAAGTAACTTACATATCAAGAATTTTTTTTCTTTTTTTTTTTCAGTTAACAGTTTGAAAGACACGTTGTGAAGAAGAGAATATCGTACGAAAAGAAAGAAGGGAGTGAAGTCACAACCAGATTTCAGTTTGTGTTATTCGTAGTCAACATTTCGTAATATTAAAAGGAATATGAATAACTTCTACCCTACACTGCAATATCTATTCAATGCTGTTCTTACTTAATGCATGCTGCTTCCAGCCAGGAAACTCGATAATGGCTATTCCAAATAATATAGTCCTACGAGGCCGGACATTCCTCTGTGGAAGGGGACACAGCATACATCCACAGTATTCCTTCTGCTCCTCAGAGGCTCTCCTCCGCTTGAAAGCGTGGGCTGGCAACCATGGGGCCATTAGCTGTGTCTGGCATAACTTCCATTTGGTCAGATTCCTCGCTTTCATCTTCCTATCCGATCACTCTTAGTCAAATCATCTACTCTTCCGACGGTATTAAGTTTGCGAGGTCAGTCGTTCATTTTGAGGCCCTTCCTGATCCTGAAACTCTTCTGCGATAACTTTATTCTAACAACGTGTAAGAATCGGAACTCTTCCTTTTCCTCTCCTCTTACAGTTAACAGTTATACTTCCACTCAAAACCCTTACAATCGCTTAATACGATGGCATTTCTAGCATTCATGCGGAAACAAAACCTGAAGTGGTACAAATTACAGTAACAGAACTTTTCACCTTACGGCACTAAGTCAAAAAAAATTTAAAAAAAAACACAAACGTGAAGGTCAAATTAACATTGTTAACCTTTTTATTTTATTTTCTATGAGATGCCTTGCCTACTGGAATTTAATTTCAAATTTCTTCACAGATACCTCGCCTTCCTTTTGAATAGGAACCGTACCTTTCTCGCGCTAATCTTCCGATAAGCTTCTTAAAGTTCCTTTCCTACTGCACGTCTTATAAGGGACTTATTTGGGCTTTTTTGCTACTGACGTTTTTCTGTGATAGCCAATGGTTATGCAGCTTTTCCACAACTATATATTTCGCGACGTGAAAAGATGACAATTGACAGCGTCGATGTATAGACAGATTTCGTCAAAATAAAATCCTTACGCGAGCAGTACCCATTTTACAGAAGTGTATGATTTAGTTTACGACTACTGTATATCATCATCGTATTCCGAACGTCTTCACAGACGTGTAATGACTACAATGTCATAATGATGGTCCGTTAGATTATTATAGTGTATCGCGTACAGCTCCTCGCCAAAGGCCACGTTGTTTAGCCACCCAGGTTGCTTGCTCCAGGTTGATATTGAGCATTGTTTCTACGAGGCCAGTCCAGCGGATCGGCCTGTCATGTCGTCGCCTCCCCATTAAGTTTTCCTGGATCACCAGCTTCTCCATGTGGGAACATCGAGCGATGTGTCCAAAGAACGTAAGGATCCTCTTGTAAATCGAGGCAGACAATCTTTGTAGCGGTCGGACTTCCGCGAGGACGGGAGCGATAGTTCTATGTGCTGTCCACAGAATGCCCAGCACACTTCGCCAGCACCATATCTCAAATGTCTCGACATGGTGGCGGTCAGCGATGATGATGATGATACTTGTTGTTTAAAGGAGCCTAACATCTAGGTCATCGGCCCTAATAGTACGAAATGAGACGAAATGTAATGACAATTTAAAAATCCCAAATCCTCTACTGACCAGAATTCAAAACGTGAGGGAGGAGAATGAATGGATGGATATGGATATGCCCCACATTCCCAGAAACTAGCGTTAAACAACAGTATTACTGACCAAGGGACTGCTTCTAAAGCACAATACTGAATCGATGATGCTTGTGGTCTAAAGGGGTCCAAAATCCAAGTCATCGGCCCCTCATAATGATACTTATCGCTAGGAAAGTACAACAATGCTATTTGTCATGTTGCGGTACTAATCAAAAGTAGCGTAGACTCGCGGTATTCCACACATTATGGTACTACTCACAGGTAATGTAATACGCACATGTAACAATGACCCTTGGTGATTCTCACATTGCGGCGCCATTTACAGGCAACGCAAACTTATGGTGTTCCGCACATAGGTGTACTAACCACAGGGACTCGTACTATCCCGTGGTGTTCCTCACATAGTGGGTACTAATCATAGGCAAGGCAGGATCCATGGTCTCGCTCATATAGTGGTTTTAATCACAAGTACTGTAAACCCAGCCGCTAGCACACACTGTCGCTACTAATCACAACCCTATTATGTACCTAACATAGTGGTACTACGCGCAAGTAAAAGCGACCCATGGTGTCCCCTGCGTGATGGTACTAATTACAAGTAGTCTCATGCTTCTAATTTGATCATCCTTGGTTGTCCCTTTTAGTCACCTCTTACGACAGCCAGGGGATACCGTGGGTGTATTCTTTGTCTGCGTCCCCCACTCAGAGGGGTTGTGTGTTTCGTTCGCAAGAGCTATTTTATTTCACTCAAGTCCGCCGACAAGCCGATTAGGATGCCCCTATCCGCCACCTGGGACGCGCCACGTGGGAGTATCCCCTCTCCCCCTGCTTCGCCAGCGTAGGAGGTTCGTGGGGTCAGCGATGAATAAAGTCAATGTCTCTGATGAATAGGACATAAATAACAAGGAACCCCAGGGTGTTGATAAAATAGATTTTTATCGCACTGATTATTGAGGTGTCACGGCAAATTTTGGTGAGCTACATCATGGCAATATGCCCCAGTTGCACGTCTCTATGTATCTCAGACTCACAGTTACCGTCAATGCTCACAATGGTTCCTAGACACGATCTGGTTCACCACCTCATATCTGCCAAAAATTGACATTTGGCCGATTCAACTTTTCGCGATCACAAGTCTGGACGTAAACAATCGTAAATGCAAAAACAACGATGTTGAGGTTTGTATCGCATGTGACTTGTTTTGGTCGTGCCTTCTATTGTATGTTTCTCGGGAATGAAGATAAACTATGTGATGCTATCGTATGTTCACGGAAAGCCCAGCGATAAACAATAGTAAGTGATCATACAACAGTTCAGCGTTACGCCACCCGCCGCACTCCTTATCATACTGGCTTATATAATAGGCCTACAGTAGTTTACCATCATCAGAACTGTCGATTCGACTTGCCTTAAAAGTAAAAACATTTGCGCTTCAGCAACTCCCTTCTGCTCTTCTGTAAAGTTAGTGAAATATCACTTACGATAGTTCACCTCTGACGTCAAAAAGTAATATCGTGTTTGAAGAACTCCACTGACCTCTGTGCGTTTCAAAATGCTACTAATCTCTCATCAAATGCACAGCGTCGGAGAAAGGCTCAGAGCACACAACTAATCGGGATTTGGTCGTATGATCACATTGGTTAATTAGCACAGTTACGGCAAGAGAATTAAGGACGAGTTAAAAAAAAAAAACATATTCATCTAAACAACTCTCACTATGCAGTAGATACCAAAAGCAACACATTATTATTATTATTATTATTATTATTATTATTATTATTATTATTATTATTTTCTTTTATTGCTAAAATATAACGTTTTGAAGTTTTCACGTTCAAACGATGTTAACGATACTGGCATGGTGGACAGGCAAGTTATCGTTCATTAAAGGATGAAGTTTTCTCTGAAATGTTGGTTCCGCTACACAGCAGGTTGGCAAAGGTCGTTCCTGTACTCTGGAGCATTTAGTGTGCCCCGTGAAAAACCATTCCAGAACATCAATGAGCTACCACACACTGAGTCTGAGACGTGCGGTATTACCTCGTTCTCACGGAACACGTCCGCAAACGTCTGAGTTCAATAACACGGGACATTCGTCGGTAAACAGTACCCTACGCCAATTCTGGGGAGTTGTTTCAGCATGACTTACTCCCCACATTTAACGGGTTATATGATGTTGAGGTGTAAGAGCTGCACTTGACCACAGTCAACGGGAATGTAGACTGACATCCTGCAAACTGCTCCTACGAGTTTGACTGGACGCATGACATAATGAAGCTATTACGAAGGTCGAAATGAGTGTTGTAGCATTCAACTAGGTTGCTATAGGGGATCCTCTAATACAACAGTCGGAGATACCGCTCATCGGCTACAGCTGTAGGACGTGGAAGACTGGCACAGGCCAAGCCATCAACACTGTTGCTCATTTCGATTCGCCTAAACACGTGGAACAACTTCTCGTGTAAAAAGATAGGGTACTGTTCTTGCTGCAATGGACTCTCACTATACAGTTCAAAACAGAGATGGGCGAAGTGACACCAGTGACCGTTTCGAAACATTCGATACGACACAGCGAATTACTTCGTCTCTGACTACAACAGAAGCAGTGTTTCGCGAGGGCGTAGTAAAACAAGAACCACGGTTCATAGCTAAGTTCAGGTCACTGAATAAAATGTCCCACGTTCTGATAATAACATAACTGAGCTCAATAGCTGCAGTCGCGTAAGTGCGGCCAGTATCCAGTAATCGGAAGATAGTGGGTTCGAGCCCCACTGTCGGCAGCCTTGAAGATGGTTTTCCGTGGTTTCCCATTTTCACACTAGGCAAATGCCGGGGCTGTACCTTAATTAAGGCCACGGCTGCTTCCTTCCTTTCCCATCGTCGCCAAAGACCTATCTGCGTCGGTGCGACGTAAAACAAATAGCAAAAATAATAACATATGAGTTTCATGAAATAGGCTATTTAATGAGCAAATGTGCAAAATACAGTATGGTAAATAGATGATGTACAGCATAATAAGTATCACTATATAGCAATAAACTCAGTTTGCCTCTTCACTACGCGCTTACAATGATACTAAAAGGGGTCAGTGTTAGAGTTAAAAGCACACACAAACAGTAACTTATTTGAATAATTATAAAATGATTAATGAAATGTAGGAAGAATTCAAAATAGGTATTCTGTGTAAAATAAACACTCCAGTTACAAAAATATAGTAAAGTAGTAGTCTAAGTAAATGGACTAACTCGAACAATTATAAAATGAGTAATGCAATCAAAAAAGAGTCCGAAATCAGAATTTTACGTATATCAACAAACAACCTAAACTAGTTACGAAAGCATAGTAAGATAGTTAACAAACTAAATGAACTAATTTGAATGATTATTAAATGAATAATTACATTTAAGAAGAGGCCAAGGTCGGTATTATATGTGCAGTAATAGACTTGACTTAATTCCAGTTTAAAAGTGTACTTCAAATTGAAGCTTAAAGCATAATTTTCGAAACTTCTGCTATTGACAAACGGGAACATCCTTCTGTTATAGTATGATCACGCTTTGTGAACAATAATGTCCTTTTTCTGTGTAAAACAAAGACTTTACATTGCGGAGTACATTGTTCTTTTAGTAGCTTGACTCGCGGTTCGGAATATGAAGTGTCTCATCTTCACGGTAGTGTTTCTATTGAGGCGAGAAGGTAAACACCGTCACTGTTTCGAACCATCGATGTAGCCGGAACGACTGGAGTTTCTGTTCACGCACCACGACTCACGAAGCAATCTCTCTGCTTAGAAACAATGATGCGTTGTTCTGATTGCGCCCGCTCAGTGTTTCGAAGCATACACACACTGGCCGGAATGAGTAGGCTAATTCGGCTGTAGAGCTGTACAGCACCGGTCTTCTGATCTCAAGTTGGCAGGTTCGATCCTAGCTCAGTCCGGTGGTATGTAAAGGTGCTCAAATTCGCCAGCCTCGTGTCGATAGATTTACCAGCACGTAAAATAACTCATTCGAGACAAAATGTTGGCACCTCGGCGTCTCCGAAAATTGTAAAAGTGGTAAGTGGGAAGTAAAACTAAGAACATTATCATAATTATTCTCTAATTTTCATTACTGTTCCTATAATTTCTATTGAAATGCTGGAGTTTTATGTTCCGCCTGCAGGTAGGGCAGCACAGAGAGAGAGCTATGTTTTTAAACATCATAAGAATTGGCTTTATGGTCAACAAATGAACATTCAAGATAGCAACACAATGACACTACTTACTGGAATGTGTACATATTATTTTGTGAGTGTAAGTAAATCAACTAAATAATTATACTGAAATTAGGAGCGTCTTTTAACATTAAGAATGTACAGTATAAGAAGCTTCCGTGGCTCAGGCGGCAGCGCGCCGGTCTCCACCACTGGGTTCCGTGGTTCAAATCCCGATCACTTCATGTGAGATTTGTGCTGGACAAAGCGGAGGCGAGACAGGTTTTTCTCCGGGTATTCCCGGTTTCCCTGCCATCTTTCATTCCAGCAACACTCTCCAATATAATTTCATTTCATCTGTCAGTCATTATGTCATTAATCATTGCCCCAGAGGAGTGCGACAAGCTTCGGCAGCCGGCACAATTCTTATCCTTACCGCTAGATGGGGGCTTCATTCATTCCATTCCTGACCCGGTCAAATGACTGAAAACAGGCTGTGGATTTTCATTTTCAATGTAAAGTATGTGGAGGAGAGTAGCTTATTTAAAGAACAGGAGAAAATATGCCGACCCTTCGAAGAATGAGGACATGAGGTACAGAAATGAAGACACCATGAAAGGTTGATGAAATAAAACAGATCCTAGTCCTCCTTAACCTAATATCTTCGGTGCTGAAAGAGGAAAAGAACTGGCGAAGCGGGACCACACAAAAAGGGCTGTCTTGTCAGTTACTGCTATAAGCAGTTTATAATTTCTACGTACTTTTAGTATTTAGCTGGATATGCTTAATGCTCTGTAGCTTAACATTAATGGACTGTAACAACAGATTGTGATACCCGGTAAGAAGTTTTATAACGCCTAATTTTATTCCAGTTTTATACTGATTTACGCGCGTCCGTTAAGAAATGAAATAAAGGCAATCTACATGGGATCATAAAACTTACCGAAAGAGCTCAATATCCTTTTTGTGAAAAGTTCAGCAAATGAAAGCCGAAAGAAACATATCACCGATAATTCACAATAAGGAACATGACTGTATAATTAAATGGAAGGTGCATTTTTTTTGTAACCCAGCGATATAATTTCTGTAACCTATAGAGTTCCATGCGAAACTTTCAGTAAACATAAGTGCACAAGCACAAATAAAGGCACTACACAAACAATTGGAAAAAGAGGACAGCTATAATTTGCAAGAAAACGCTTTTTCTATTCATTTTTCCCACATACAGTAGAGTCCAGTTCTTTGGTAGTCGCCTTTGCTTCATAGGGCCCCGCGTCCGATTCCCGGCCGGGTCGGAGATTTTAACATTAAATGGTTAATTCCCTGGGTTCGGGGACTGGGTGTTTGTAATGTCCCCAAACATCCCTGCTACTCATACACCACACACACCACCAACTTCCACTAGAATAATACGCGGTTTCGCCATACACGGCAGATGCCACCCACAAGGCTGCACCAGGATAGCTATAGCCACACGATTTATATACATATATAAAATTATATTCCATAAAGAACCAGCTATCAACAACAGTTAGCATAAATTAGCATACGCACTAATCCTTCTACAGTTTTACAAAAACGAACAAAATACAGTTCGAAGTTCTGATGGTTTTGCAAATAAAGAAACTGTACAAGCTAGCTTAAGGTTATAAAACACCCTTAATCTGAAGTCGTAAGTCACGGGACCTCCATTTTTACGTCGAATCCGAATTCGAAAAATATCACCAGCATTCGAACCTTGGGTGAGCAGCCAGCCATGTAGTCACTCAGGTATCACGTCCGCTGAAATGGTATATACCAGAGCTTATGTAGCCATAGTTAAGAGGTACCACGCAGGAATTTTACAAAGGGGGTATGCTAAACATGGAAGAAACTAAGAAATGTACAAACAGGAAATACATATGGCCACAAAATAAGCCCAAAATATTTCTGGATCGTCGTTCACAGTACGTAGTAGATGAGAGAGTCCGAAGATTAAGTATTTTTTAAACATCACTATTATTTAGGATTCGGATATTTAACGGAGGCGGGGGTAGGGCGAAGCAGAAAATGGTATTTTTATGTGCTAAATACAGAAAAATACGTGATAACATTCAAATCACTTCATGCTGGCTCTGTGGTGCAATAGCCGAGTATCGGAATCTGGATTCCAATACCGCAGGACCAAAACCAGCAGAGTAAGTCATATTTTTGAAGGGCGGAAAGAAGTCCATTACATACATATGATACCTCAACAAAAGTTTTGAATATTGCCGTAAATGTGTTGCGGGTTAACACATAAATGAACGAACTCTTATTTTGTACTCTCAGAAGTAGGACGAAGCCCTCTCTATATATTTTACATACATTATAGACCGATATGCCTTTCAGCCATCAGTCTGCTAGTGGCTTTACGTCGCACCGACACAGATAGGTCTTATGGCGACGAAGGGATAGGAAAGGCCTAGGAGTTGGAAGGAAGCGGCCGTAGCCCTCATTAAGGTACGGCCCCAGCATTTGCCTGGTGTGAAAATGGGAAACCACGGAAAACCACCTTCACGGCTGCTGACAGCACGGCCAAATCACCCGGTCATTCAGTCTGCAGGCCTCCTTGAATTTACTAAATGACGCTACAGTCCTCTATTTGTAACTAGTGCTGTGGCCTCATTTAGTTCTATACCTCTTATCTTTAAATCGTTAGAAACTGAGCCTAACCATCGTCGCCTTCGTCTCCCTCTACTTCTCTTACCCTCCAAAACAGAATCCATTATTCTCCTAGGTAACTATCCTCCTCCACTCGCCTCACATGACCCCACCACCGAAGCCACCTTATGCGTACAGCTTCATCCATCAAGTTCATTCCTAGCTCAGCTTTTATCTCCTCATTCCGAGCACCCCCCTGCCGTTGTTCCCACCTGTTTGTACCAGCAATCATCCTCGCTACTTTCTAACTTATGAATAAGATATCCTAAGTCCACCCAGCTTTCGCTCCCGTAAAGCAAAGTTGATCTGAAGGCAGACCGATGTAAAGATAAGCCTAGTCTTGTCCGGAAACTGACTTCCTTCTTACAGAATACTGTTGACTACAATTGCGAGCTCACTGCATTAGCTTTACTACACCTTGATCCAATCTCACTTATTATATTACCATCCTGGGAGAACACACAATCTAAATAATTTAAATTATCTACCTGTTCCAGCTTTGTATAACCAATCAGACATTCAATTCTGTTGAATTTCTTACCTACTGACATCAATTTAGTCTTCGAAAGGCTAATTTTCATAACATACTCATTGCACCTAGACTGCAGACTTTCGGCACAATCTGCCATTAAGACCAAGTCGTCAGCATAGGCCAGACTGCTTACTAAATTTCCACCTAAGTGAATCCCTTCCTGTCACTTTAAACCTTTCAGCAGATGATCCATGTAAACTACGAACAACAAGGGTGAAATATAATAGTATTGTCTAACCACTGTAAGTACTCTGAACCAAGAAGTCATTCCAATTCTCACTGCAGCCCAATAGTCAACATAAATGCTTTTGATTTTAATAATCTTTAATTCCATAGTCCCCCACCATGGCGAACATCTTTTCCCTCGGTACCCTGTCATATGCTTTCTCTATATTTACAAAACATAAACACAGCTGTCTATTCCTCTCGTAGCATTTTTCAATTACCTGGCGCATACTGAAAATCTGACCTCGACAGCCCCCTGTGGTCTGAAACCACACTAGTTTTCATCCAACTTCTTCTCAACCACACATCGCACCCTCCCTTCCATGATGCCAGAGTATACTTTGCCTGGTATACTAATCAACGAGATACCTCGATAGTTGTTGCAATCCTTCCTGTTGCCTTGCTTATAGATAGGTACAATTACTGCGTTTCTCCAATCAGAAGGTACCTTACCAACACTCTATGCTAATCTTACTACTTTATGAAGCCATTCATTCCTGCCTTCCCACCATATTTCACCATTTCAGGTCTAATTTAATCTATTCCTGCTGCTTTATGACAATGGAATTTATTTACTATCCATTTCACTTCCTCAAGCGTTATTTCACCAACATCATTTTCCTCCTCCCCATGAGCTTGGCTATTCGCAACACCACCAGGAAGATTTCCTTTTACGCTGAGAAGATGTTCAAAATATTCCCTCCACCTCTCCAGTGATTCCCTGGGATCTATTATGAGTTCACCTGAATTACCCAAAACACTGTTCATTTCCTTTTTCCTTCCCTTCCTAAGATTCTTTATTACTGTACAGAAAGGTTTCCCTGCTGCTTGACCTAGCCTTTCCAGGTTATTACCAACGTGGATTCAACAACTATTTATTTCGCTTTGTTTCTTTCATCTACGTACAAATCCCTGTCTGTCTCGGCCCTTGTTTGGAGCCATTTCTGATAAGCCTTCTTTTTACGTTTACAAGCTGCTCTCACTTCATAATTCCACCAAGATGTTCGCTTTTTCCCATCTTTACACACAGTTGTTCCTAGGCAGTCCCTTGCTGTTTCTACTACAGCATCCGTGTATGCCCCCCATTCTCTTTCTATATCCTGAACCTGCTTACTGTCTACTGTTCGAACCTTCTCACTAATCATATCCATGTACTTCTGTCTAATTTCCTCGTCCTGGAGATTTAGTACCCTTATTCGTTTGGAGACAGATTTCACTTTCTCTATCCTAGGCCTACAGATCACTACAGATCAGATAGTGGTCTGTATCATCGAAAAATCTGCAAAAAACTCGTACATTCCTAACAGACTTCTTGAATTCGAAGTCGGTTAAGATATAGTCTATTATGGATCTGGTACCCCTAGCCTCCCATGTGTAGCGGTAAATAGCCTTATGCTTGAAGAATGTATTCGTAACCCATACTAGCACAGAAGTCCAGCAAACGCTTTCCATTTCCATTAGCTTCCCTATCTTCCCCACATTTACCAATCACCCTTTCGTATCCTTCAGTTCTGTTTCCAACTCTCGCATTGAAATCGCCCATTAGCACTATCCTATCCTTGCTGTTGACCCTGACTACGATGTCACTCAATGCTTCATAAACTTGTCAACTTCATCCTCATCTGCACCCTCACACGGTGAATACACTTGAGACAATTCTCGTCCTAATTCCCCAACTGCCAAATCTACCCCCATCATTCGCTCATTTACGTGCCTAACAGAAACTATGTTCCGTGCAATGGTATTCCTGATAAAGAGCCCTACCCCTGACTCTGCCCTTCCCTTTCTAATACCCGTCAAGTACACTTTATAATCTCCTATCTGTTCCTCGTTATCTCCCCTTAACCGAATATCACTTACTCCTAGCACATCCAGATTCATCCTCTTTGCTGACTCAGCCAGTTCTACTTTCTTTCTTTCTTTCTTTCTTTCTTTCTTCCATAAGCCCCATTAATGTTGATAGCTCCCCGTCGAATTCCATTTTCTTCGCCAAGTTGTTTCCAAGGAGTCCCTCGCCTGTCAAATGGGAGTGGGACGCCGTTACTCCCATAGGTCCGAGGCTTGCTTAAAACGTTCTGAGCTTGGTAAATTCATGAAGCAGGATGCTACCCTACTTGCACATAGTCCAATTGAGGATCTCTCCTCTAACGGGTTAGGGACCACGGTGGATCGTACAGTCCTAGCGGTCTGAGCACAAAAAGGTCCACGACTCAGAATACGTCCGAGATGCCCACTCCCATTCCATAGCAACTGGTGTCTCGATTCTCAGGACCACTTACTAGGCCACTCAGCCGTTGCCCATGGTTCACGAACTAGGACGTGACTACAGTAACCCACACCACGAACCTTATTATTATTATCATGCAAAATAGAACTATATCCAGTACTCACTAGTTACCATTCTTGGTAGACGTAACAGCTGAAGAATTCAAATGACCGACCAGGTTCATCAACAGACTGCTATCCCAAACGACTGACGATTATCACGGAACATTGATCTATATTGAAAAACTGGCGATTCGACATCACAAGAAGTTGCCTGGCAAATTTTCACAATGGTAAACTACTGTCACTGTCATTAATATCTTCGTACTGGCCTCTACCCCAAATACCACGTTTGTGCACATGGTGTAAAATACAAATTTTTAAAAATGTTCTTTGCAGCACTTTTGCTGCAGTTCAATTGAGATATTTTCTCCCCTATCGCAAAGTTATTTGTTTCCGACAAAGAGAGCCCTACTGTTTTATGTTCGTTAATCATAATACTAATATAAAGAAAGCCGAACTAACAGAAACAGAACAAGTCAACACAGTGTCACTTAACAACTCTTGTTCGGTGCGACGTAAAGCCCCTAGCAAAAAAAAAAAAAAAAAAAAAAACTCTTGAAGAATTTTAATGTTTAGTGCATTGAAGACATGAACTGTACTCTGTTAAAGCGGATTTCCTAAGACGGGAGAGGAAATAGCACGTTCGGACTATTGTTTATGAGTAAAATCATTATTCCCTTGGATCCTTAGTGGACATTTCTTTCCTCACTCGCTATGAATTTGTTCACGGTAGGCTATAAAGCTCTAATTCCTTCAGACGATTATTAGTCACCATTCATCACAGACTGACGATAAAAATGAATATTGTTATCATCCGCTGTACGATTTAAACTTAAGATTTGAACGCTCTTATGTAAATATATTTATAAATTGAACTACCTTTGTCAGAAAAGTTTCGGGACTGATTTTTTAATTTTTTAACCTGTTTCTTTGACACGCGAACAGGGTGTTATTCAGTACGTTGTATTACAGTCCGCATGATATCAGATGAGCTGCAATTGACTGGATATGCTTGTCACCAAATTTTACGATATGATTTAGGGAAACAGAAGCTTCATGAAAAATTCGTCGCTAGCACAGTAAGAGAGGAATAGCAGTAAACCAAAATACCTGCCGCTGAACTGTTGGAAAGGGATAGAATTTACTCTATGCTCCAGTTGAACATTAGTTCTACGCCGAAGAACGTCGATGCTCGAAAACGACTCTCAAAAGAAACGGTAAGATACCCAAGGGAACAAAAGGAAACACATATTGATTGCAGTTTTTGACGCAAGAAGTGGGTACATTACTTCCGCCTCAAGGGCAGATGATGAACCAAGAATTTACGCTGACGCAATGAAATGTTTGAGTCAGGCAACCTGGCGCCGACAACCAGATCGGTGGGAATTAGGGCAATGGTTCTTGTTAAATACATACTGTATCGCACAGGAATATCTGTCCAAACATGTTATGCCTGATCTCCCGTATCCTTTACACATGCCCAATCCCTCACTGTACAATTTCTTTCTGTTTCCCCATGTGAAAAATGCCACTCAAAGGGAAGCAAAATGGAGATATTATAGAAATCCTTAATGCTGTGACGTATGTGCTGAGACCTTCAAAAGCGTTGCCAGATGTGTTAGATATTGAAGGGCACTACTTTGAGAAAACCAAGGCCTAATAAGCTGGTGAGTTGAATATATTTTCCCATTAGTCCTGAAACACTATAAGTGAAATCAAATGTAGGCCTAATATACGCTCAAGATACGTGATAGCCGAGTAGCATTGCCCCTGGCTTTTTAATAAGACGGTTGCAGATTGAAATGAAAATTCACGTTTTTGTGGTTCTAATTCCACGTAAAACTTTTTTTGCTAGTGGTTTTACCTCGCACCGACACAGATAGGTCTTATGGCGACGATGGGATAGGAAAGGCTGTAGGAGTTGGAAGGAAGCGGCCGTGGCTTTAATTAAGGCACAGCCCCAGCATTTGCCTGCTATTAAAATGGGAAACCACGGAAAACCATCTTCAGGGCTGCCGACAGTGGGATTTGATCCCACTATCTCGCGGACGCTAGCTCACAGCCGCGCGCCTCTAACCGCATGGCCAACTCGCCTCCACGTAAAACTGGATATCCCGTAGCTATGGTCACGATACCTACAGTCAGGTTAAAAAAAAAAAAAAAAACTTACAAGATTATAGGCAGCAGGAAGCAAGCTAAAAGCAAATATTCTGGGAAACATACTGAACCCATCATTCACAGTTAACCAAGGAACCCCTAAACTTACTAGCCACCACAGTCGCGAGATACGTTGTTGGGAAAGGTTGCTATTGGCTTTACGTCGCACCGACACAGATAAGGTCTTACGGCGAAAGAAGCATCCATCTTTGCATCATTACTTGAGTCTTGAGGAGCACCCTGTGTTTCCTTCACTTTTTGTATCCACGAAGCGAGAGCTATGAGGCTGGATTGTAATCTCTTTGGGAAAAAAATAATCCAAATTTATAAGATCCTAGGGGAGAATTTCGGAAGAATTCGAGAATATCCTTGGCTAATTTCCAAAATATGATGATTATCGATATGTAAATCAAAACTTGGATTGGCCAAGTGGAACGCTCAGTAAATTAGAAAGAATTATCATGTTATCAATTCTCTTCTGGCTAAAGATGGGAAGATTTTGTAGAACCGTGGGAAAATTCTGACCGACCGTAAGCCACACGCGTATGTCATCACCATGGGCGCCCGCAGGATCTTTTCCAGGGGGGGGGGCACATTAACAATTTTCTTGAATATAAAAACTAATATAACGTCAGCAACATTAAATTGTTTACAGAAATTTCCGGTTATAACAGATGCTAGATGACTGTCAGTAAGTTCAGTTTATGAAATAATCTTGTATGATATTAAACCAATTGAACACCAACCATTTTAGAATTCCAGGGGGGGAGGCCTTCCCCTCGCGGGCGCCCATGGTCATCACAATGGGGAGAAAATATTTATCCGACCCACGCTTCAGCATTTTAGACCTTTCAGAGGCAAATTAAAATTATGAGACGAGGGAATTCGTTATACCCGAATTTTTCTGATCATTATGGATACTAATCACAGAAATGAGACCCACAGGACAACAAGTTGACAAGTGTTACGCAATAATTTCGTCATTCCTCGCGCCAAACATGCGTGCATATACACAAATGTAGGGCAGCAGCCACTCATTCTACAACCGGCGGTTCACCAGATAGCGTCTGCGTTCGCCTATGGTCCACAATTATTGTGCGGGAGTGAGGTATTGCTTATCGGGTGCTGGTGAAAGGTGTGATATTAGTCCCGGATGCAGACTAAGAGCCCAGTCCAAGTTGGCCGTGCGGTTAGGGGCGCGCAGTTGCGAGCTTGCATCTGGGAGATAGTGGGTTCGAACCCTACTGTCGGCAGCCCTGTAGATGGTTTTTCGTGGTTTCCCATTTTCACATTAGGTAAATGCTGGGGCTGTACCTTAATTAAGGCCACGGCCGTTTCCTTCCCACTCCTAGCCCTTTCCTGTCCTATCGTCGTCATAAGATATGTTTGATTTCAAGTTTTAGATGATTTAATTTTCGAGTAAAACTTTGTCCTTGTGGAAGCTCGAGTTGACTGGGAAGTATTTGATCCTTTCAAAACAGGTATAAGTTGATAACTACGAAGGGCGTACTATATTGCTTTACACCCAAATGAAGTTCATTACACGTCAGTTGTTACGTCACCTTCTCAACATAATCTCCTTGTAACTGTATACACTTTTGTCATCTAAGTGTCAGTCTCTCTACACCTTCCTGAAACCATTCTTTCGGAGTACTGCGTACCCATGCCTTGGCAGCTGTGTCCAGTTCTGCAAAATCCGCAAAACGGTGACCACGCAGAGGTTTCTTCACGTTTCCGAACAGGTGATAATCACTTGGTGCCAAGTCGGGAGAATATGGTGGGTGTGGCAGAACCGTGAAGCCATGAAATTGGCTGAATCTTGATCATGGCGTTGCAAAAGTTCTCTGCACACGTCCAAACGCCTCTGCTTTTCGTCTGCAGACAAGAGTCTAGGCATCCACGTTGATGACACCTTCCCCAGCTGTAAGTGGCCGTGCACGATCCGCTGCAGGATGTTTCGGCTAATTCCCGTGGCTACCACCATTTCCGTAAATGTGATGCATTTGTTTTTCTTGGATGGCATGTTCGACCCGGGCAATGTTGGCTGGTGTTGACACTGTCACATTCCTTCCAGAACTGGTTCCCTTGTCCACCGATGTGCGCCCTGTTTCCCAACATTCCACCCAGTTTTAAAGTGTTTTCCGTGGCGGCGGATGTTCTCCACAGACTGTCACAAAGCGAAAATTAATTTCTACAGTGGTCACGCCTTCTTTTCATATGAACCAAGTCGTATAGCACTGTCCCTGACGGTTGCTTTCCGTGTTTTCTGCTCCTACGCTGACAGTGTTGTTATGAAATGGATATGACGAGTGCGTTCGTTGGCCTCTCAGCCTCCCGTCTCAAATTGAAGGCGGAACGTGGACTAAAATCGTATCCAGAACGTCACATTTCACCTCAGCGGCGTATGAACAATGGATTCGACATTATTATAATATGTTAATCTCCATTATTTTAAAATGTTATTTTCCATTATTTTTACAAGTCATCCCCTCTCATTCCCGATCCCCAGCGGGGTTGGGAGGTTTCATCTCTATAGTCATATATTTACAAGATTCGCTAAGAGCTATTCTGGAACATATTCACATACATACAAAATCTTGGTTAACTTTACATTCATTTTCACCCCTTCTCAACCTCCATTCTGATTGCGGTGAAATAAGACTTAACTATCCAGAGTGTCACAGTTCAACTCAGCAATCTCGCAAACGATGTATTCGACCTCAATATTCGTTTAATTTTATATTTCACCAATCCGCTAGGAGTGCCAGGGAGTGTTTTACCCAACAGTATTTTTTTTTTTCAGACAGTAAGTCATACGTGTATCAATTCTGTATGAGGGCTCTGCTAGAAGAAACACACATGCATCTGTAATTTCGGTCATTTTGGACATTTTCTTTTCCACCCCTTCTCATCTCCATGCCGAAGGAGGCTGAACAAGGACTTCAACGACGTCCGGAGTGTCGCTATTCTTCTCAACGACAAGGAAAACTATGGATTCGACACTATTTTCGATTATTTATACATCTCACCCCTCCCACCTCACCCATAGGGGTGCTAGGGTTATCATACCTCCATGCAGTTTGTCTCCTGATAGTAAATCTTAAGTATACCAAGTTTGTTTGAAATCACTCCCGTAGTCCAAAAACGTATGGATTCAACACAAATATCGGTCGTTTCTAGTTATAATTATGTTTCGTCTCCTTCGCTAGGGCTTCTAGGGGTGTCTTGCCCCCACAGTATATTTTTTTCAGATAGTACGTAATATTTGTACTAATATTAGTTGACACATAGGCCTATGCTGGAAGATACAGACATCCATAATCTCGGTCATTTGGACATTTTCTTTTCTTCACCCGTTCTCACGCCCCTGCCAACTGGGACTCAACTTGAACTTAAACGACATCCGGAGTGTCACTATTCATTTCAGCGAGCCCGAAAAGTATGGATTCGACACTAATTTAGATCATTTTTATATCTCACCCCCTCCAAACCCTATCCCTGGAGGTGCTAAGGTTCTCATGCCCCCACGCGGTTTATCTACTGATAATAAGTCAAGTGTACGAAGTGTGGTTGAAATAGCTCCAGTAGTCACGAAAGCTATTGATATGACACTAGGGCCGATGACCTTAGATGTTAGGCCCCTTTAAACAACAAGCAGATTTGACACTATTATTGATCGTTTTTCGTTATATATACAGTACATTATGTACCGGGTGGTTCACCAGCCCCTTATTTCTTCGGCGATAGGCAACCCAAATCACGTTTATAACCTAAAGATTCTTACAATTTAGTTTTATGAACACCAAGTAGCCCGCCTCTGTGGTGTAGTGGTTAGCGTGATTAGCTGCCACCCCCGGAGGTCCGAGTTCGATTCCCGACTCTGCCATGAAATTTGAAAAGTGGTATGGGGACTGGAACGGGGTCCACTCAGCCTCGGGAGGTCAAATGAGTAGAGATGGGTTCGATTCCACCTCAGCCATCCTGGAAATGGTTTTCCGTGGTTTCCCACTCCTCCTCCAGGCAAATGCCGGGATGGTACCTAACTTAAGGCCACGGCCGCTTCCTTCCCTCATCCTTGCCTCTCCCTTCCAATCTTCCTATCCCCCACAAGGCCCCTGGTCAGCATAGCAGGTGAGGCCACCTGGGCGAGGTACTGGTCATTCTCCCCGGTTGTATCCCCCGACCCAATGTGTCAGGCTCCAGGACACTGCCCTTGAGTCGGTAGAGGTGGGATTCCTCGCTGAGTCCGAGTGAAAAACCAACCCTGGAGGGTAAACAGATTAAGAAGAAGAAGAACACCAAATAAATTGAAGTTTTTCCTTATGGTCGATAAGGCTCTCCCTACCCGTGTGTCATCACTGTAAACAGATCCATGGACCTAGCAAAGGAAAAACTACTATGCACAATTCCGCGCCAAATACTTAGTACCATTCTGCAAACACGTGATTTATTGCGCCTTGAAATAACACAGGTATCCGTAATACGATCCAATTGATAGGTTATGCTACATGTTCTGTAATGTAAAGGAGTTAAATGAACATCATTGAAGAATTTGACACGGGTATTAACTTTCGAGGTGGAACGGCAATACTTAAGTACTAAACCTCTAGCAAACATTATGTATGTTGACTCGCAGTTGAATTAAGGGCTGCTGCACAAGGTGTGTGAGTATCGACAGCGTAGTGGTTCGATTCCAGCATGAGGCAAATTTTTTGAACGGCAGCGGTGGTCCATTTTAGCAGGGATACTATAAGAATCAATACTTTCTTTGCTATTGGATTAAGGGGTGCGCTCTGATTTGGCGCCTTTCCCCTAAGGATGGGTAGGTGGGAAGAGGATTGGGGAGGAAATCGGCCTTGGTTTTTTATAATGGCTCCGTCCCGATATTTGACTGTTGGTGAAAATGGGAAACTGAGGAAAACCATTATCAGGACGGTCAGCATGTAATTCGAATCCACAACCTCCCGAGTCCAACGCACACAAATATTAATCCACACCTACCAGGTCACATCACAGCACTTATTAATTTTCTCACCATGTATCCCTATGAAGAGTACGTTCAATTGTTGTTAATTTATGGAGAAAGTCTTTCTTTTTTCAACTGTTTACCCTCCAGGGTTGATTTTTCCCTCGGAATCAGCGAGGGATCCCACCTCAACCGCCTTAAAGGCTGCGTCCTGGAGCGTGAGACTTTGGATCGGAGGGATACCACTGGGGAGGAGGAACAGTACCTCGCTACGTTGAACAGGGGCACTGTGGGGGATGGAAAGATTGGGAGGGATAAACAAGGAAGAGGGAAGGAAGCGGCCGTGGCCTTAAGTTAGGTACCATCCCGGCATTTGCCTGGAGGAGAAATGGGGAAACCACAGTAAACCATTTCGAGGATGGCTGAGGTGGGAATCGAATCCCCTCTACTCAGTTGACCTCCCGAGGCTGAGTGGACCCCGTTCCAGCCCTCGTACAACTTTTCAAATTTCGTGGCAGAGCCGGGAATCGAACCCGGGCCTCCGGGGGTGGCAGCTAACCACTACACCACAGTGGCGGACAGGCGGACTATGGAGAAAGTACGGTCGAATTAATACGTATGCCACGTGCTCCATAATGGTAAAACGTTAAATGAACACGGTAAAGCATTACTGAAGACTTTGACACGGATATTAACTTTCGACGTGGAACGGTCATACTTATGTAGTAATCTTTTAGCGAGCGTCTTGTAAGTTGTCTTTGTGGCTGAGTCGGTAAAGGGCCGGTGACATAAGGTGTTTGAATAGCGGTAATGTTGTGGTCCGATTCCAACCTTTTTTTGTTTTTTTGAACGACAGATCATGCCCCATTTTAACGTCACACGTTTGTACACACTTACCAGGTAATATCACAGCACGTATTCATTAACTCGCGATGCATTCCAGTGACGAGTTGTTGCTCATTTATGGGGAAACAAGGCAGAACGCAGTCCAGTCGCAATGTCTTTATCAGGAGCGTTTTTTGACAAAAGACTGCCGACTACCAATAGGTTCTGAAACCTCGAACGAAGGTTGCGGTGTACTGAGATATTGGAAGGGTACCTTCCATTAGAGATGTTCCTATAACGTCTAGGACAAATTAAGAGGCTGTTTTGGACGCTGTGCATAATAACCCTCATATTAGCACTCGGACACTTGCACAACAGACCAACATCAGCCGTTCATCAGTCATGCGTATTGCATAACAATAAATCTCACCCGTACCATCTGCAGTCACACCAGCAGCTCCACGGACGTGATTTCGATAGGCATTACGCATTATGACCAATAATGCAGCCTTTTGTCAAGAGTTCTGTTTTCAGACAAATCACAATTTCACAACAATGGCACAATATTAACTTTTGGAGTGCGGAGAATCCCCACTGGGGAAAACAGGGCCCATTGCAAACGCAGTGGGAGTAAATATCTGGTGTGGGATCTTGGGTAACTATTTCAACGAACCCTATTTCTTCGACGGACATCTAAAGGGAGCACGCTACCTTCATTTTCTTCAAAGTGAACTCCCACAGTTGCTGGAGAACGCGCCAATGCGCGAGCGATTACGAATGTGGTTTCAAAAAGACGAGACCCTACCTCACATATCGGAACCATCTTCATATCCTAATACGTGAATAGGAAGGGGCGGACCCGTCCACTGGTCCGCCAGATCACCCGATTTAACGTCATTTGACTTCTTCCTGTGAGGTCACTTAAAGCATGTAGTGTATGCACAGGAACCTGAAGATTCTGGTCACCTTCGGCAACTGATTATAGAGGCATGCCAAGCTGTTACCCCACTAACATGAACAGCGTGCAAGAATGTCTTTACAATGTCGTGCTGAAATCTGCATAACACAAGGGGGTCAACATTTCGAACACTTGTTACACTGAATATTCACGCTACATACTCCCAACCTACAGACCACCATGTCACAGTCCAACCTGGCTACATAACATCGATAAAAACGATCCTTTTCGGGACCAAATACAAATTTGGACCAGGATGATTTCTTTTATGTCTTAATCCGTTTAACCTAGGTTTACCCTCGGACTCAACGAGGCATCTCAACTCTACCGCCTCAAAGACTGTCCTGGAACGTGAGACTTTGGGTCGGGGATACAGCTGGGAAGGAGGACCAGTACCTCGCCCAAGCTGCCTCACTTGCTATGCTGAAAAGGGGGCCTTGTGGGGGTGAGGGGATGGGAAGATCGGAAGGGATAGACAAGCAAGAGGGAAGGAAGCGGCCGTGGCCTTAAGTTAGGTACCATCCCGGCATTTTCCTGGAGGAGAAGTGGGAAACCACGGAAAACCACTTCGAGGGTGGCTGAGATGGGAATCGAACCTCCCCTCTACTCAGCTGAACTGACGAGGCTGAGTGGACCGCGTTCCAGCCATAGTACCACTTTTCAATTTTCGTGGCAGAGCCGGGAATCGATGATGATGCTTGTAGGTTAAAGAGGCTTAACATCTAGGTCATCAGCCCCTGATGGTACGAAATGAGACGAAATGGTATGACAATTTAAAAATCCCAAATCCTCCACTGACCAGAATTCGAAAACATGAGGACGAAGAATGAGTGGATGGATATAGTTAAAACAATCAGTGGATTTGACCCGCAAAACCCCACATTCCCAGAAACTAGCGTTAAACAATAGTATTACTGACCAAAGGAATGCTTCTAAAGCACAATACTGAATCGATGCTTGTAGTCGAAACGGGTCAAAAATATCCAGGTCATCGACCCCTCATAAGGGTACTTATCGCTAGGAAAATAGAACCATGCTATTTGTCATGTTGCGGTACTAATCAAAAGTAACATAGATTCGCGGAATTCCGCGCATTATGGTACTACTCACGGGTAATGAAATTCGCACATGTAACACAGACCTATGGTGTTTCGCACACTGCGGCGCTATTTACAGGCAACGCAAACCTATACAGGAAACGCAAACCTATGGCGTTCCTCACATAAGTGGACTAACCACAGGGACCCGTACTATCCCGTGGTGTTCCTCACATAGTGGGTACTAAGCATAGGCAAGGCAGAACCATGGTATCGCTCATCCCGCGGTGTTGCTCATATAGAGGTACGAATCACAGGTACTGTAAAATGCATCCTGAGCCACACACTGTCGCTACTAATCACAAACCTATTTTGTACCTTAACATAGTGGTGCTATGCGCAAGTAAAAGCGACCCGTAGTGTTCTCTGCGTGATGGTACTAATTACAAGTAGTCTCATGGTTCTAATTTGCTATTTGCTTTACGTCGCACCGACACAGATAGGTTTTATGGCGACGATGGGATAGGAAACGCCAGGAATGAAAAGGAAGCGGCCGTGGCCTTAATTAAGGTACAGCCCCAGTATTTGCCTGGTGTGAAAATGGGGAACAACGGAAAACCATCTTCAGGGCTGCCGACAGTGGGATTCGAACCCACTGTCTCCCGGATGCAAACACACAGCTATGCGCTCCTAACCGCACGGCCATCTCGCCCGGTGGTTCTAATTTGATCATCCCTTGGTCGCCCCTTTTAGTCGCCTCTTAGGACAGGCAGGGGATACCGTGGGTGTATTCTTCGTCTGCGTCCCCCACCCACAGGGGGTCCGGGAATCGAACCCGGGCCTCCAGGGGTGGTAGCTAATCATATTAACCACTACACCACAGAGGCGGACGGAACAGGATGATATGAGGCTATATTACAGCCACTGTAAACGGCGTTAATCGAATGAAAAAACGTGTACCAACAAGCTGAGACGGGCAGCGGCATTCAAACAGTTCGGCAATCGTTTGATCTCCCTGGCCACTCACTGACCTAGCAGGGGGTGATTTATGACGGCAGTGGGCTTTAAAACGGAAGTTCTCATTCTCCTTTAGAAATCCTTACAGGTCTGTTGCTAATGCACTTCTTGTTAAATAGACGTCATTCTCTTTTTTCAGCTCAGACAATTCGCACTTGCTTTGTTCGTTGTTTGAAAGTTTTGGATTATTTCTTTGCTTCGTTAATTGATATTTGTCAAGTATATTAGTGTTATCTTTAATAAAATTGATGATTTTTGCTGTGACTTGGTGAAACGTGAGGTATATAGGCTACATTCTTTACTAAAGGTAAGTCACCAACCGTACGGGAACTGTTAAAACATTTGAAAAATGTGTGGCTTTCCTTATGAAAAAACTACTCTACGACAGCTGTTGATAAAACTTGGGTTTCGTTTCCGTATTCTGAGGAAGAAACAGACTGTAATGGAATCTGCTAGAATAGTAGCTTGGCGATATAAATTCATAGACCGTCTCCGGAAGTTGCGTTCCGAGGGGTGCAGAGTTGTCTGTCCAGATGAAACTTGGTACTATACTCATGACATTGTGAAGAAAGTGTGGGATGATGGAACTTGTAATTGCATATTGAAAGCACCAAAATCGCGAGGCAAGCGTAATATGGTATTGCATGCTGGAGGCAGGGTGCGAAATCGCGGGGGGAGAAGGGAGGGATTCCTCCTCACCGACGATTTTATCTCAAAGGTTCCCCCCCCCGACCAAAATTTCCAGTGGGGGAATCTTTCATTATAATATAACGAGGAAAATGCAGAACACATATGATTTATTACTGAAATGAATTATTTTTACTGTGCATATTTTCATAAAAACATCAGCAATAATACAAACGACTGTCAGATCTTGAGCAATAAAACAACGCAGAAGTGGCAATCCAGACCTGCAGCCTATTGTTCATGTTTTACTCTGGCGAGTCCATCTGAAACCCGGCCAAAATGTAACTTACTTGAAGCTCCCCTCTCTTGTCATTGCTCTAAGTAGCTCGAGTTTACACCACTCCTGTACTTCTTGAGGAGCGTATATTTCCGATAAGTAGCTAATATGACATTCACTTCAGGAGTGTACAAGCTGACAAATTCGTTCAGTCAGCACAAAATTCAAACAAAAAGATTTAAAATGTACATTTTTCTGGGGGAGGGAGTAATTAACTTACAGGGAAATTTTATACCCCCTCCCCTGCCGGTTATTGCCTGAAGTAAACACTAGACATTAAGTCCTATGTTCCTCCCCCCCCTCCCAACATTTCTTTCTGATTTCGCACCCGCAGTGAGGGTTGAGAATTGCCTTTATTTGTCAGCTAAAAACATTGGAGACCGCAAAGCTGATAGCCATGACAACAAAATGACAGCTCAAGTTTTCGAAAACTGGTTTAGGTCTCATCTTCTAGAGAACCTACCACGTGACCGAAGATGTGTACTCGTGACGGACAACGCAAGCTATCATTCGCGGCAGCTGATTAGGTTTCCTTCCATGAACACTAATATTAAGGACATTATTAAGTTTATGGAATACAATAACATTCCCGTGCCAAAAGCTATACACATCAAGGCAGTTATGTTTCAGAAAATCAAATCAGCCAATAACAGTAAAAGGTACGCTTAGAGGAGATCGCAGCTTCATGTGGACACGATGTTTTGCGGCTCGCCCCATATCACTGTATTTTAAACCCCATAGAAATGATCTGGTCTCAACTGAAGGCGTATGTTAGAAAAAATAATGTTACGCCAGCTTTGAGTGCTAGTGTGTGTCAACTTCTGCGTGCAGGAGCTGGAACGATCGGTCCTGAGAGGTGGTCTGCTTGTGTTGGAAGCATCATTAAGACAGAAGAGAAGTACATGAAACACGACACGGATAGCAACCAAGATAGGTTTGTAATTCACCTAGCAGACAATGACGAGGACGACGGATAGAGGTAAGGTAAATAAATACTGCATTTTATTTTTAAATATAGCTAAGTTTGCTGGCTATTTTATGTCCGAACTACATACTCCGATTATTATTATTATTATTATTATTATTATTATTATTATTATTATTATTATTATTATTATTATTATTATTACCGTATTATCATCCCAGTCCCTAGTTCGAGATTTTAGTTTTCTTTGCCGTGCGGTTAGGGCCGCGCAGCTGTGAGCTTGCATCCGGGAGATAATGGAGATAATGCTGGGGAAGTACATTAATTAACGCCACGGGCACTTCCTTCCAACGCCTAGGCCTTTCCTAGCCCATCGTCGCCATAACACATATCTGTGTCGGTGCGACGTAAAAAAATGTAAAAAATTGTACTTTTCCTTTCTTTACTGAAAGCGAGACACTGATATTAGCAGCATAAAATTCATATTTTAATAGGCCTATATTGGTATCAATTTAAGTTTAGTATTTTAGGAGACCTATTTGTTTGCACAAATAGCTCACGGCGATCATTTACGGCTACTTGAGAGTTCTTTGTCGAGTTGATTAGCCAATTCCTTCTTCCTGTTTCTTTCTTTCTTTCTTTCTTTCTTTCTAACATCTGCGACCACCGCACGGGTTAAGCACGAAACAAATTATTCTGCGCTATTGGTTTGTGCTGTGGTTCATGATCAGGTTTTTATATTTATATTTTGACTTTAGAATAAATTAAATGTTAACATGTTGAAATAATCCACGCAAAATATGGCAACCTTGTCCTTGATAGCGCTCACTTGCCTTTTAAACGACACGCGCCCCTTGTGTGCAGAGAAAAGAAACCGACTAGGGCGGGCAGACTGACAACCCTCATTATTACCAGGGTGAGCCAAGTTTTGAGATCAGAAGATACCGCATGGGTATGCGTTCAGCGTCAGGACTTAGAACAGATAGCTAGCACGTTGTAGTCCTTACATACACTTCCTGTCCAAACGTAAGATAGTGTTATTCGCAGCTGTGATCGTTTTGCACATTCATTATAGTTTAAGCAATAGAAATAACACTACCGCTAATGATTTCTGCCATATTCGCTGTCATTATATAAACGGTATAGTTGTATTAAGGCCAAAAAGAAGCAGAATGTTTTCGGATGACTATGATATACTCGTTAGTTGGGTTACCTACCTCCGAAAAAAATAAGGTGCTGGTGAACCACCCTGTATATATTCACCCCCTCCCCTAGTGGTTCTAGGGGTGTCTTACCCCAAGCAGCACATTTTCCGGATAGTAAGTAATAACTTACTTCTTACTTGTGTCAATTTTTGGTTGATAACTACGGTGGAACAAACCTACGTCCATTATCTCGGACATTTTGGACATTGTGCCGAAACAGGGACATAGTGCCCAACCCTACTTACTTGTGTCAATTTTTGGTTGATAACTACTCTGGAACATACCTACGTCCATTATCTCGGACATTTTGGACAATTTATCTTTTTTACCCTTTTTCAACTCCTATGCCAAAGGGACATTAAAATATCCTGAGTGTCACTATTCATCTCAGCGAAACTGTGGATTCGACACTTCACACTCGCCTCTAAGGGTGTTAGGAGTGTCTCGCCCCCTCGCGATTTATTTCCTGTTAGTAAGTCATACGTGTACCAAGTTTGGTTCAAATCACTCTAGTAGTCATGAAACCGGGCGAATTGTCCGTGCGGTTAGGGGCGCGAAGCTGTGAGCTCCCATCCGGGAGATAGTGGGTTCAAATCCCACTGTCGGCAGCCCTGAAGATGGTTTTCCGTGGTTTCCAATTTTCACACCAGATAAATGCTGGGGTTGTACCTTAATTCAGGCCACGGCCGCTTCCTTCCCATTCCTAGGCATTTCCTGTCCCATCGTCGCCATCTTCTAGAGAACCTGTGTCGGTGCGACGTAACGCAAAAAAGTAGTCATTAAAACTATGGATTCGATTATATTATTGGTCGTTTCTGTGGGTGTCTTGTCTCCACAGCATTTTCCACGTTGCACCAAACTGAGTTGACAGCTATGCTGGAAAATACACATATAACGTACATCCATAATCTCGGTCATTTTGGTCACTTTTTCTCCCCTGTGACAGGGGGGACTGAACTTGAACTTTAAAAAATTCCAGAGTATCACCGTCCACCTCAGCGAGCCCAAAAACTATGGATTGGACACTATTTCCGAATTTTATATCTCACCCCCCTCTCCTAAGGGCGCTAGGGGTATATTATCCCCACGCGGTTAGTGACCCAACAGCGTTTTTCAGAAATACTAAGTATTATTTGTACCAAATTTAGTTGTCAGCTATGCGGGAAAACACACACATGATTCCTTAATATCGCTCATTTTAGTCACTTTATTATTTAACCATTCCCCCCCCCCCCTGTGTCAAGGGGGGCTGAACTTGAACTTATAAAAAATCCGGAGTGTCACTATTCATCACAGTGACCCCGAAAACTATGGATTCGACACTATTTTCGACTATTTTTATATCTCACCCCACCCCTATTTCTGAATTTTATATCTCACCCCCCTCCTAAGAGTGCTAGGTTTGTATTATCCCCACGCGGTTAGTCTCCTTGCCCCAACAGCATTTTTCAGAAATATTAAGTAATATCTGTACCAAATTTAGTTGTCAGCTATGCTGGAAAATACACACATAACTCCACAATAATGGACTTTAAAAATTCGGAGTGTCACTATTCATCTTAGCGAGCCTGAAAAGTATGGATTGGACACTATTTACGATTATTTTTATATCTCAACCCCCTCGCTCCTCGCCCTTAAGAGTGCTTGTAGTGTCTTAACCCCACGCGGTTTGTCTCCTGATACTTTGTCATAAGTGTACCAAGTTTGGTTGAAACCGCTCCAGTGGTTTAGGAGATGTAACACATACATACCAACGTACAATGACATTTATATATACAGATTACATAGACTCGCCTTTGCTCGTTGGGAACCCCCAGTTGTTCTTCGTTAGGAGTGTCATTCCATTGTTGATATTCTATATTTTTCACAGTTAGTTAAATATTGTACACATCTAATACACAGCTCATTCTTCAAACTGGGCAGACCTATCAAAGTTGGTCCTATGACATGAAAGTACATCTCAATCGCGGCATGTTGTATTGCTATTTCGAAATAACAGGCACGGCCATGAACCTCCTAGCGGAAAAGGTACTTTATAAAACATGGCGGCGTGTTCCCATCTACAGTATGTATATAAAATAAGAGTTTTGTCTGTACATTGCTCAAAATTTGAAAATAATGGTATTTCTGTATCAGTCATGTCCATAGTAACAAGGAAATGCATTTTTTTAAATTTTCCGTAATTTCTGTCTATCTATCTATCTATCTATCTATCTATCTATCTATCTATCTGTCTGTCTGTCTGTACACGCATCACAAGAAAACGGCTGAAGAGAATTTAATGAAAATCGGTATGTAAAGTCCGGGAATAAGTCGCTACAATCTAGGCCATAAATAATCTGTTTCACGCTGAGAGAAATAGTTTTTGGGAAGGCCTAAAATTTAATTCTCAAATATTTATATTATTAGTGGTCCTATCTTAATGAAAACCGGTATGTAAAGTTCTAAAATAAGTTGCTACAATATAAACTATAAATAATCTTATTCACTCTGAAAGAAATTGTAGTTTAGGGGAAGGCCTAAAATATTATTTGCAAATATTTATGTTATTAGTGGTCCTATCTTAATTAAATTAGGTATGCAAAGTCGGCGAATAAGTCGCTACAATCTACGCCATAAATAATCTTATTCACGTTAAGAAAAATGGTAGATTAGGGGAAGGCCTAAAATGTAATTCTCAAATATTTTTTATTAGTTGTCCCATCGTAAATAAAATCGGTACGCAAAGTCGGGGAATAAGTCGCTACAATCTAGGCCATAAATAACTTTATTCACGCTGAGCGAAATGGTAGTTTAGAGGAAGGCCCACAATTTAATTCTCGAATATTTGTGTTATTAGTGGTCTTATGGATAATTACTATATAAATAAAGTTACATAATATTAAATTTCCGATCATTTATGTCTTATACATTTTGACCTATCGGCTATGATAACGGAGATATTTATGAATATGGATTTTTGTTGCTAAGATAATATCAGCGCCGTCACGAGAAAATGGGTAAATAGAATTTAATGAAAATAGGGGATTAAGGAACTACAGTCCACGCTATAATTAATTTTATAAGTCGAAAGAGAACTGAATGTGAAGGACTACAATACAGAAAGCTCATATCATTGATCAACAATAACATTACATTGACCATTGTTTGTTGTGATCTGCTTTGTCTCTCCGTTGCCATTCATCTCCGATAGATGGGATTACTGCTGTATACAGAGTTTTTTTTTAATTTGTTCTACGTCGCGCCGACACAGATAGGACTCATGGCGACGATGGGATACGAAAGGGCTAGGAGTGGGAAGGAAGCAGCCCCATACGTTAATTACGTTACAGCCCCAGCATTTTCCTGGTGTGAAAATTGGAGACCACGGAAAACTATCTTCAGGGCTGTCGACAGTGGAGTTCGAACCCACTACCTCCCGGATCCAAGCTCACAGCTATGCGCCCCTAACTGCACAGCCAACTCACCCGGTCGTACCGAGTATAACAGCCTGCCTGAACATTGGCGGGAAGTAGCTGGGTAGTTAGATAAACTTCTGATACTACTGATACGTAACAAACTGGTTCATCATAGCATTCGAGCTATTCACTTCCTACTCTGAGGCACTGATTGGAATGAGCAGTGTGCATATTTAACGGAATAATGGCAGAGAAGTGTTCACGGCTGTCTGCGGTCTGGTCATTGCAGCAGTGGAACTTTGGATTGTTAGATCGGCACCGTAGTACTGTTCGTTAAGAGTGAGAAAATGTGCGGTTTATTAATTTGATCGAGTATTTTATATAACATTGCTTTTAATCACTACATTCCTTCTGCCGACTTCAGGTAGGAAAACCACAAAGACAGTCTTTCTGAGAATCCCGTAGCGAAGCACGTGTACATCAGCTATTCCTCCTATAGGCCTCTATATAGCATTTCTTACCGGACTATCATGATATAGAGTAAGCTGCTGACGCCTAGCGACAATCTGTCCAACAAGTCGATCCAATCTTGGTGCGGCTTTGCAATTAAATTAATTACATAAAATTACTCATCATAAAAAGAACTACCCACCGGATTTCGTTCAAAGCACTTTACAAACCCTCCCAGGAGCAATAAGAACAAATTGTGAAAGTTTCAGCGAAATCGGTCCACTAGTTTTTTGAGTCTATTAATCTCAAATATACTAGCATCCACTTTTATATATATAAATGACGGTTACGTGAACGAATCATATCCACGAAATTTCATTGTAATTTTTGTCCTAAATGGAGAATAACACGACTCTCTTCTGTGGCATTCCGCTTCATCGTGCCGTCTTTTGTTTCCTTCTCGAGGTCCAAGGCTAGCTCCGACGATGGGAGTGCTATGTCTGTGAATTCTGAATATCTTTGTCCATCATGACTAGCGCGGGCAGTTCAAGCGGAAAAAAGGAGGTGAAAAGTATACCGTAATACAAAAAATATTTTTGTTAAAAGAAAAATAGCATGATCTCTGGACCAATAATTATATTAATTAATTAGTTATGGGCTCAAGTCAACATCTCGCCTCAACAAGTAACATGAAGCAAAGCAAAGGAGTTCAAATAAGTTCAGCGAGCAAAGACTGAACACACGAAAGTGTTACATGAACAAAAGACATGAATCGCAGTGATATAGTGTAATTCACGGTCGTAATGTAGCAAAGTATGTATGTACACATTTCTCTAGTAATAATGGTATTTATTAATTTACCGCTAATTTTAATCTTAATTTGCATTAAAGCAATTTACGACAAAAATTATAATGAAATTTCATGGATATTATTCGTTCACGTATCCATAGATTATGTCCCATGTGCAATTTCAGATAACCACTTATTTGACATGCAGATTACAAGTGAAATCAAATAGGTTATAAAGATAATAGCGGAAAGTAGGCGTGAAAACTTGCGACAGCGACTTAGTCTGGAGGCTCATAGTGTAGACGTAAAACCGGGCATCAAAAGCTGTTAAGTAATTCAATGGAAATGTTAATAAAATTTAATTGTTTAAAAAATACGGCTAGAATAGGCAGTATCTGCAATAATTACAGAGGGCTATGTTCGGCAAAGTCTTTTTACATATTTCTGAAAAATAAAGGAATTTAAGTACGAGTTTAGATGCTTGGTTAGATTTATGTTTACACAGCTTCAGTTCATATAGAATGAATACTTGATTTTACGGTAGTAGAAAGTGATTTACTAATTGATATTGCTGATTTTATTAGATGTAAGCAATGGGTTCAAGAATTTGTTATGGCAGGGGTAAGTATTTTGAACACATTAGGATATGAGATTACGTAGACTTTATAAGATAGCTTTATTACTTTTAATTACTTGATTTTTTCAGACTTTGACCTGGATCTATCCCCTCAGTTTTGCCATCTACAAAGGAAATCAATCGCAGGAGAAGCCCCCCCCAAAAAAAAGGAAGAGCGAAGAGGAACTGGAGTTAGAAACAACAGTGATGGTGAAAATGAAGTGGTGAGTAATGACACCTTCAAAGTTAAGGAAGAGTGCACAGAGTGTTCACAAATGGCAAACGAAAAGTGCAGAGCATTGCAGAAAACAGTGTCCAGTTATAAGAAACAGAATTGCGTGTTGAAAGCTAGGCTAAGTAGTTTATATCATACTAAAATGAGAAGTAAAACTACAGAAAAGAATATTATTAGTGATTGTGAAGGTAATTTTTGTAATGATGTAGCAGATAACTTTATAAAACTCCAGGCTAAACTTAAGGACAGAAAGGCTCAGGGGAGGAGATACTCAGGTAAAGATAAGAGTTTTGCTTTGGCCCTGCATTTCTGTTCTCCAAAATCATTCAGGTTCTTGCAGACATACTTTTTTTATCTACTACTAGGCCATTGAGAAGTTGGTTACAAAATTCAGAGGTAAAGTCTGCTATGAATGGCATAGTTCTTGATTTGTAACAAATTAAGTGTGAAAATATGAAACCCCCTCCCAAAAAAAAGTCATATCTGTGGTAATCGATGAAATGTCTCTAAAGTGTCTGTTGACCTATAGTGCTCAAAATGACTTGTTTGAATGGTATGTAGACACAGATTCAGAAATCTTTTCTGACTTAAATGTCACTGAAAGAGAGTTATGAAATCAGGCTATGGTCATAATGGTTGAAGGTATGTACCTCAGTTTCAAGCAAATTATAGGATATTATTTGACCAGGGATGCTATGTCAGCACAGAGCATTAAAGATATGTTAATGCATTTTTCATAATTCAGGACACTGAACTAGTACCCAAGACTGTAGTTTGTGATCAAGGGGAAAACAAAGTTAAAATGAGGAAAATTCTGGGAGTCAGTTCAGACAAACCATATACTGAACTAAATGATGAAAAAATATACTTTTTCCATGGTGCCCCTCACTTGATAAAATAACTCAGAAACAATCTAAAGAAGTATGATTGCAGTGTAGGAGGGGAATTTGTAGCTGGTCTTATATTGAAGAATTTTACAACAAAAATTCAACCATTATGCCCAGACAAGCCCCAAAATTAACAAAACAATGTATTTCACTTCCCCCTTTTCACCAATGAGAGAGTGTTTAGCTGTTCGGACCTTGAGTCATTCTGTTGCTTGTGGTATAAAGGTGCATATTCAATTTAATTCTCTACCACCGTCTGCAGCTATTACAGCTGATTTCATTGAGATGTGTGACATACTATTTGGCATCTTCAATTCCTCAAAATGTAGTAGCCCTAAGCAGTATAGAAAACCCCTTTGCAGTAATTATAATCATTTAGAAAAATTGGTAGAAACTGAAAAATGTCTAAGGCAGATCATTGTGTTAAACAGAGGTGCTAATAGTAAACTCAACCCAATATGTATTCAAGGTTGGATAGATAATACTCGTATCAATGCTCTTAAGCTTTTGCAGTCAGAATTGAAGGGGCGATTTGATTTTCAATTTCTCTTCACTAGAAGACAGACACAAAATTGTCTGGAAAATGCATTTGCCATTGTCAGGGCTAAAGGAGGCAATAATGCTACTCTGGATGCATCTAAATTTTGCCGTGCATTAAGAAATGTTACATAAATAACTTACTAACCCCATCACAAATAGCAATAGTGAGACTGATGCTGCAGTATTCCTAACCGAATACAATTATTTGAAAATTAGTTACATTGTGAATGAAAGCTTAAATATTAGTGATAAGAGACCTAATTGTAATGAAGAAAATGAGATCATTGATGGTGATGTGCAAACTACACAGGCAAATGCAGGCAATAATGTTGTGGGTTGGGCACACAATGAGTGTAAAAGTGTTTTGATGTCACTTGAACTTAATTTCCATAACCCTGTAAACTTCCTCATATTAGTGAAGAAATATGAATCAAGTAACATGATTTTCCCCAATGAATGTTCCTATATGTTGTGTTCTAAAATGCCCAGTGTTTTTTCAGAATAATGTAAATAAATTCATATGTGAAAGCACTCAAGGTGTCAAAGACAAGTTAGTGAAGACCTTAATGAATGAATGTGTTAGTGTAGAAGGTATGTGAGACAATTGTTATTCTTTGTTGGCTCATAAATACTTTGCAATCCTCAATAAAGTTTTTGTAAATAAAACAAATGGTTCCTACACATCTCAGCAGAAAAAAAATGCAAAATTACAGAAAGTAACACACATGTAATTTCATGTTCAAGTGCATTTGGATGTACATAATATAGTATATTATATAATTTTGGTATGTGCATGGTTGTCAGTACATATGGTTGCCTGGCTTGTAAATGTAACAGAAATTTGTCATGACTAAACGTTAATTTGTGGAAAATAGCATGTGTACAGTATGCTAATTTATTTTTGAATGTATACAGTTGTCCCTCTTCATGGCATATGTGAAAATGGTAGACAGTAGGCTATCACATGAAAAATCCAATAGTTTTGGCTTAGCTGTAGGCCTAAAATGGATGTTAATTTTCATGCCTTATTTCGTGACTAATAAAATGTTATAACCCCAGATCAAACATCTTGTACTTGAAAAACTATTCCATAATTCCTTTAAAACTTAAAACCAATACATTTTCGTGTACAGGTGAAATTTTGAGATATCTGGTTCAGGTATTAAGTCATAGCAGCCACAACGAGCAGTCGACAGCTGTTCGTTTTTACACTGCGAGCCACCAGATAGTAATAGTGGCGCTGTCTAGCCAAGGTCTGTCTAGGGAGGTCTGGTCACGCTACCACAATCCTTTGCGGTGGCGGCCATATTGGGTCTTAAATATCGTTGTTATGTGGGCGTGCCCGATGTAATGATGTGAGTTATTACTTGTATTTTGAAGGAAAATGGGATACTATGCCGCACCAAATTGTCAAAATAAGAGAACTGACGGAATTAGAGTGTTTCGCTTCCCGAGAGATAAGCAAAGGAGAGCTCAGTGGGTACAAAACTGTCGCCGTGACAAATGGCAACCAAGTCCGTCTTGTGCGAGGTTAGTGAAGTTATGCATTCGTATTATTCCTGAATAATAATTTATATGAACGATGTTTTATATTATTTTATAGGAGTTATTATGTATTTTCTTCTAGCATCACTTTGAAGAATCGCAATTTGAACTAAAGAGAGCAGATGGTCGGAAACTACTCAAGTGGAATTCCATCCCAACAATTTTCAACGTCCCTAATTCACACAAGTCTTTTCTTTGACATATTATAGAAAACCTCCCAAAGAAAGAGAATAATTGTCTTTCAAAATAAGCAAGAAAAGTAACAGGAAATGTGTAATAGTAGTATCGATGTTTATGAAAATTTCCTTTCCATGTGTCCGGCTCCATGGCTAAATGGTTAGAACGCTGGCCTTTGGTCACAGGGGTCCGGGGCTCGATTCCCGGCAGGGTCAGGAATTTACCCGTAATTGGTTAATTTTGCTGTCACGGGGGCTGGATGTATGTGTCGTGTTCATCATTTCATCCTCATCACGACGTGCAGGTCGCCTACGGGAGAACTTGTCCTGGGACGCTCCCGACACTAAAAGCCATACGCCATTTCATTCTAATCCTTTTCTTGTGAAACACATGGTCATATTGCTTCCGCACTTATCCTACAGACATTATCTTTATAACCCTACATGAAATATAGAAATGTTTCACAGATATTTGAAATGCTTGTTCCTGCTCATTTACCAATTACAATCACAACAAACAATAGGCCTATCACTTCAAACCAACAATTTGTGTCCAGCTTGCCATCATTACAACAATTGTTAATAGCAATCTTATACGGCACTGTAGTTATTATTTACAGCTATATTTCATTCATCTTAAATGCTCTCTAGAGTACATTATATGGCTGGACAAATACTTAGAGATCACAACACTCGCTTCACTCACACTAACTGTAATTGAACGTACATAGCCTAACATACATCAGCGCCCATATGACAGTTTGTAGGAGGGTGGGGGGGAGAGACCTGGGGGTACGTATTATTTTTAATATTTTGGAAGATAAATGGCGACTTCTATTCTGTGGTAGAATAACCCACGGTGTTCCCTGCCTGTTGGTGGGGAACGGTACTACCGCTTCTACGTAATATTGACTTAAATCATTTTCTTCAAAGGAAAACACCTGACTAGACTAGACTTTTGCCTGAGAGCTAGGGAGGGGGGGGGGGCGGCCCCACCTTGTCCCCGGGTATGGGCGCCCTTGCTAACATAATATCCTAATGTAATCCGTAAAATAGCCTAACCTAGGTTAACTCAACTTAATAGTGACTGAATTGATATTTCTTATGGAATCGTGTCTATTAATGGCTTTAATTTTCTTAACCACTATTATTATTATTATTATTATTATTATTATTATTATTATTATTATTATTATTACATTAATGAATGTTAGGACTCAGCTAAGAGCCCCGTGGTCGCCAACCCACGCTCCCTATTTAGGAGCTCCTCCCGCCCCTTTCAGTTTGCTGAGTCTTGACATTGCTTTCACTTACTTGTGTCAGGCTCTCACCTATTCTAGTCCATCCGACCTTCCCTGGTCAACACTTGTTCTTTTCCGACCGCGACGGCATTAGCGCATTCGAGGCCTAGGAAGTTTTCCATTACCACGCATTTTGTGGCCTTCATCTTTCTTTTGCTGATTCCTTCATTTTTCGAAGTGTTGGACTCCTTCCATTTGTTTTCTTCTGATTAGTGGTTGCCCAGTTGTACTTCCTCTTAAAACAATTATTACCACCACTTTGTACTATATAGCTGCATAGGTTATCAATAAACTAGTTAAAGGTAGCTAGGAACATCACTCTTGTTGCACATGTGCAGAGTACTTTTGCCTTAGAACCCAAAGAAATACCACATGAATGGATAACAACAGTTATCATTCATAAATCAATGCACTCAACTCAAGAGGCATTCAGTGTTTTGTCAACATTCTGGGGTAATCTTTTAGAAACGCAGTATCGGTAATTACTTTCTTAATAAATAAAACGGTGACGGTAATTTACTACAACTGTCTTTTAGTACTTCAAGTTCAGTATTTCATGTGTCGGTATAACACAGGTACTGTACAGATGTTTCTGTCAATAAGATTATGTATTTGACAGATGATATTAATAAGAAACACAGTAAGACCAAGTTGTAAGGAAGTAAAAGACTAGGACATGAGCGTTTCTGTTGATTCTTGTTTCTAAATAATAATAATAATAATAATAATAATAATAATAATAATAATAATAATAATAATAATAATAATAATAATAATAATAATAATTCCAGGGTCTATTAATTATCTTCCTATTCAAGTAGCTGTGAATGTATTCATATCATTTAAGTGTTATACAGTTATATATACATGAACAGTAGATGCCCAATTAAATTCTTTATAAAAATAGTTGGTATTTTGTTTTTATTTCAATGTACTGTGCCGAAATCCTCTAAATTCGAATACACTTACCTTTGGTTACGCTCGCTTAAAGACCCAATATGGCGGATCCATAAGTAGCATTCGTGACTTTACCTCCCTAGACAGACCTTGTCTAGCCGGAAAGTTACGCACTTTCGAGAGAGTTTCCGCTATTATCTTTATAACCTATTTGGTGAAATCACTTTTGCAGGTAGGACGAAGAGAACTGAGACCAATATACATAAATATAAGAAAGGAAGGCAATATCTTACATCATTTCACATCCATATTGTTGTTTCTATTTAGGTTTTACAATCCTTTGGAGAAAACTGTACAAGAGTAAGGTTGTCAACAGTGTTACGAATAAAATACCGACTAATTTAATCGACGATGATCCAGTTCGTACACACAATATTATACTCGACAATGAATAACCGCAATTTACTAATATACTGGCTATTTACAAAAGTATCTAGTCCTTACAGAGGGCAAATACAGTAGAGACAATACGCGACACTTAGCGAGATATCGAGGGGCAGCTATTAGAGCTCTCTCTAGCGGACTGACCTCAGAACTACTGATTCTGTCATAAGAGCACGTGTATTTCTGTGTGAAGTTTTTGGTGTTATTTATGCGTTTTCAATGAGTTGACATAATTAAATAGTAGCGTGTGCCATTCCTTGATATCTCCTCTCAACATGAGGGGAAAGGTATGTGGTGTGTTTGGATGCAAAAACTATGAAGTAGAGAAGAATGCGCGGTTTTTCTTCCGTTCCCCTCGTGACAAGAAAATGTAAGTAATATTGTGTCTGCATATATATTCTTCCAGTTACAAAGAGACTTTTATAGTACTTCATAATCTTCTGTCCTGCTCGACCCATACTTTAACTGGCTTAAAATATAATACGCATATTTCATTGTATAGTGCAGCAGTTAACCTTCAATACTGATGTGTTGTAGGTGTGATCTATGGGTTTGATTTAATTCAGGAAAATACATATGCATATGAGTGTGGCTGGTAGTGTTCCAAGTTACCCCATTTGAAATGCCGTAATGCGTTGTCAAGCACTGAAGAAAATCTGGGTGATTTAAGAAATGTACATATTTTGTTGAAACAATATGATGATGCAGATTTGCTTTACCCTAATGTAATGGCATTATGGCAAGTATTGCTTATAGGGGCAGTTTGAATGTTTTTGAGGCTAAGTTTATAGATTTTCTTTCTGTTAGTAGGCTTCAAGTTAAAAGGAAAATTGTCCAGCTCTTAAATGTAAGTTCATTGAATCATGTGTGTAAGGAATGTGCCGATATTTTTGTTGACAAGTGTTTTAATATGATGATGCAATGCTTTTAAATGAGAAAAAAGAACGTGAATGTTCAGGCTGGAATTCTAAAGCTAGAAAAGTAATGCATAAATGAAAGATCAAGCCCTTTCACAGCGGTATATTTCACATCTTGATTATATGTCTAATTTCAGTCTTTAAATAATAACTTGTTAAATAATTCTTCAATCATTTATCCAGAATTGCTTTAGCAACTTTGAATTCAATATCTTAGTAACACTTTCTTTCTAGACGTAATTTATTTATCCATTTCCGTATATACATTTCCATTGATATTTGAATTTAACGCGAAATTTCAGGTCAAGCCACTAGGAGCGCCACTTGCGACTTGTCTCCCATTTTAACAAGGCTAAATCCGGAAGTGTCGCGTATTGTTTCTACTGTATTTGCAGAGGGTCTCCGACTGGCAGTCTTTACCTGCAACAGCGATCTTAATCTTGACTGACAGGTTTCACCTTTCATTTCGTTTCGGACGCACTAGTCTTTTAAAACAGAAGTTAGCTGATATTTTATGAAAACATTCTGTTTCCTTGGAAAACCAGCGTGCTGTGTTCCTTCTTTCTGTTGCCACGCGGTAATGGGATTGTCAGCCCTGTTGTAGCGTCCATACAAGACCGCGACTAGGTGCATGCACTGTGCACGGTCTCACTCCTCGATTTGGAGCAATAGCGCTGTCTCTCTCTTTCCCCACGCCTGTCTCAATCGCTCACCCTGTCTCCATCTTCCTCACTTGCTCCGTAGCGCTCCAAATCCGAGCCGAGTTGAGCCGAGCTTAGCCGAGTTGCCCAGAGACGAACCGTTGGTTCGAGTCGAGCCGAGTGGGACCGATGCACTGAGCACAGGAACTCTGCGCCGCAGTTTGCATGCGTGAGAGTTTGGGCGTTTGATAGGCCCTGGTGTAGACCAACATACATAGAGATGATAAGAAGGGAAGGCAATATCTTACATCGTTTCACATCCATATTGTTGCTTCTATTTAGGTGTTACAATGCTTTGGACGTCCGTTGGCTATTACAATACACAACTGTTGAACGCTTGGCATGACTCCATACAAGACCGATAACTCACGTCATCAATTCACGTGACTATTCCACACACTGAAGGACACGTAACTGCCTACTCTACACTCACCACAATAGCACAACTCAACGCAACGCAACTACGACCGCCTGTTCGCGGCGAGCCTACTTGCTTTTATAGCTTGTGATGAAGTTACTATATCTTCGGGGTGTGGCCAGAATAGGAGCATTCTAGTTTCGTATTGCAAAAAATCCACGGAGATACCAGACGAAAAACATAATGGAAGCAGAGGCCGTAGCATGTTCTCAGGCTGGTCGGGAGCTCTCAGCCTGACTCATTCATTCCTTTCAGGAAATACAGAAGAACGCTACAACAAGGCTGACAATCCCATGACTGCGTGGCAACAGAAAGAAGGAATACAGCACGCTGGTTTTCCAAGGAAACAGAATGTTTTCATAAAATATCAGCTAGCTTACCGTGTTGATAGAATTGCGAATATTTCATTAGTTTTGGGGAAAATAACCAAGGGCCATAAAACGACCTTTGTATTTTATAATCGTAAAGTTTCCAATAGTTTTTCAGGGTTTATGACATATTTCATCTATCAGGTGATTATTGTTTTAAGAGGGAGTGCAACTGGTCAACCATCCTCTATTAACACTAATCAGAGGGACAAAATAGAAGGGATCCGGCATTTCAAAAAATGAAGGTATCGCCCAAGAAAGACAAGGACCATGAAGGGCGTGACAATGAAAGACTCCCTAGGAATCCCAAAGCTAATATGTTGGGGTCGGAAAAGAACAAGGGTCGACGAAGGGACGTTGTATAGGAAAGATGAAACCGAGGAGCACGGCACAATTAAGTGGAAACCACGGAAAACCACTTCGTGATGGATGAGGCGGGAATCGAAACCCCTCTAACTCAGTTGACCTCCCGAGGCTTAGTGGACCCCGTTCCAGTCCTCGTACCACGTTTCAAATTTCCTGACAGAGCCGGGAATCGAACACGGGCCTCCGCGGGTGGCAACTGATCACAATGACCACTACACCAAAGAGGCGGACTGATAACTACGTACGAATTGTAAAAAAATATATATTTCAACCCATTCTACAAAAGCATCGTTATGTAAACTTCCCCGTTTAGATTGGTATTCGGGTAATTTGTTTATTTATTTAACTATCTATTTTTGTGGGGTAATCTGCGGGGCCCCTGCACTGCAAGCTTTGCAGGCCCTAACGTTACACCACTGATTCAGATGGAGAGATATTAAGCTTCAGGGAAGGTTTTCGACAGGGCTGAAAGTTAATTAATGTCAGATGATTGACAGTATAGAACACAAGGGTCTGGTACTCATGATCTCTGATAGAATATAAAGAAATTCTTTTAGGTACCGGTAGTTAATACCAAATACTTCACTATGACAATACCGGACAACTCCAGGTTTCCAACGGGACAGTCGATAGTGCTGCTATACACGGAATGGTGTGGCGAACTGTGCGTAGAATATTGCGAAATATTTTACTGTACAATAAATCATTTGGTATCGCAACTTGTACGATTTTTGGCGCTCTGGCCTGTTGTTTTTATCGGTCACTAAATAGTCTTCCATTGCAGAGATATTCCAAGAAAAATGTTAAGCGCTGAACAAATTACCTGCAAGATGACATGGGAACTAATAAGAGCCGCATCTATTAAAAATGATAATCACGCATCTGTGTTGAGGTTACCTTCTGATTATCTATGCTCCTTATATTAAGAAGCAGATCAAATACGGAGATGTTAGTGGGACGTAAAACCAATAAGATAAACAAATAATGAACTCACACACTCAACCGTGAGAGCCTTAGGTATTAAATATCAGAAATGATTATCGCACTTGTCCTGAAGTTCTAAGATATGATGTTCAAATGTAGTCAGCTTCAATTTTTTTTTAAACTCCAAGAAAAGTATTTCTTATTATTATTGGCACAGGAGTGAACACCATTCCAACAAATTTAATACGTAAGTATGAGCATTCCTCACGCATAAAGTTGCTGAAAAAGACATTTGAAAATCCTTAAACTTCTTCCTTGTCACGAACATTGTGGTTCAATTGATGCCAATATTCTCACGTAACTCCAATATGCATTACATACATGTAATCAAAACTCCTATTCCGCAAGGACAGCCTCTCATTTGCGAAACCTTAATAACACATGTATGTTGTTATATTCCCCGTCCAGCGCTTAAGCTGAATGGTCATCGTACTGCCCTTCGGTTCAGAGAACCACGAGTACAATTCTCGGCTGAGCCGGGGATTTCAATCGCGTCCGTTAATTTTTGTAGCTTGGGGGCTGGGTGTTGTGTTCGTCTTACTACACATCTTCAAAACCATACAACACACCACACGACAAATCAACAAAGAAACATGCCATAGTGAATAAATACATTCCTCCAGATAGAGTTGGCGTCAGGAAAGGCATCCAACCGTAAAACTAGTCTAAGTCCATTCAAAGTGCTTACTATAGGAAACTGGAAAGGGCACAAAAGAAGAGGGGAGAGAAGTTAAATATTTTGCCTGAGCTGATCTTCAAATAAACTCTGCTTTTAATTTTTAAGACAGCGAAATGCTCGTTTGGTGGCTTATAAAGGATATATTTCCACTGAATGGAGATGCATATTTCTCAACTCTCGCGAAGACGAGTATGCAGTTACCGGACTTGTCACACCGTACCACTACTGTAGATGTCACCGCCGTCACTGTTCGCACTGCGCTTAATGGTCTTGGCATGGAGCTGCCCGGTATTGTCATACAGTCAAGTATTTGGTTATACTGTTCCGTAATTCTATATACTGTACTTCTCAGCTGGAATATTTCTCGAAATGTTGCAGAGTGACAAACTTATTGTACCGTGCATTTAAAAATATCGAGAGAAAAACTGAAAAAAGTGCGTTTGAATATTTAACGTGTCAGTTATCAACTGACGTTCGGATAATGGGCGACCTGTGCATCTGAGTGTGAGGAGATGGTGATCATGATGAGGTAGGGAGAGGGTGAAACCCGATGTCGGTACATAACTTCCTCTTGCCGAATAACATCAAGGTTTCTGCTCAAGGCTTAACGTCTCCATCAGACAGACAAATCACCATCAACAGGGCCATATGTCCTCACTCCAAATTAACTCTGTGGAGGTTTGGAATTGAGCCCAACCTAGTGATTATAAATTGTGTACCACCACCTTTAGTGAAAGTTTTCTCCGCCAACGAGACTCGAACCAGCTAACCACGGTGTCGGTCCTTAAAATCTTGACACTTTACGGACCATGGTCATCAGGCGGGCACAATGAGACAGGAGGTCTTCTATGGAACCATCATTACGGAGACTCATTCAACATGCACAATTCGAAATAAATGTAGGCCAACGAGTTGCAGCCGATGTGAGTTGCTAATGTGTAACACACGGTAATGGTTACTGCATGCTATAGTTTCTGATATCTACTTACTGGAACGCTTACTGGAACACGTGTGCTGAAGCCGAGTCTAGCCTGCCAAATGACACTTTCTACAGCACCAGGCGCTGCCTTCGCAGGTAAACTTGTTTTTCCAATCCCCGCTTATCGCTCTCGGCACCTACTGCGAACACTTTCCGCCAGAACAATGACGTGGAGAAGTGAAAATCTTACTTACAAGGTGAATAGGGGCAGTCCCCGCTGTTCAGTCAAGGTGATCGTTCGCCGCTCCAATGGTCACTTCCAGCACGCCCATTCTCAAAAAAAAGTGAAATCACGCTTCGGTTTTCGTGTACATTGAACCCAGCTGACTGCGCATTCTAAACAGTTGCACTGGATATTCAACTTCCTATCTGAAATAACTCTTTAAAGATTTCTTTTTCTAATTACGGCGAGACAAACAATTAATAATAAACGAAATCCAGAGAACGATGAACTAGATGCTAGGCCGCTTGTTTCAATAATAATAATAATAATAATAATAATAATAATAATAATAATAATAATAATAATAATAATAATAATAATAATAATAATAATAATAATCATCATCATCATGTCCGACTACTTGTCTGAATGGTCAGCGTAGTGACCTACGGTTCAGAGGACCCCGGGTTCGATTCCCGACTGGGTTGGGGATTTTAATCTTAAAATGGTGAATTCTTTTGGCTGGACTGGACTATAGTTCAACATCTCTGCAACTTATACATCACACATAATAACATTATCATCATAATAAGAAATGGTGCTAAATTTTAGATTAGAGTTTTTTCACTTACAATATAGTTTACTAAACCAAAGTTAGCTGTCTTACAATAATTACGTCGTTCACACGGAAGTCCATAGTGTGCAAAGTGTCTTTCAAAACAGTACATTAAAACAGACTGAATATTATTTTTTTGTTCATCCTTTATGAGTCATTTAGGTGCCAAACTTAAAGCGTTGACCTTCTATAAATGGTCAAATCCGCTTATTTTAATAATTTTAAACTTTTATTTTTGTTCAATCAATTTTGACTTAGGTTTAATGCGTATTACTACAAATTTCTACCTTCGAACAGAGTAAAAATCTAATTCTATCACGGTGTGAGAATTGGCACACTTCAGTGTTTGGATTTCGGTACAGGATACCTAAGGCAGGTTTGTTGTTTACAGAGATATACATTTTCAGTTTATTATTTAAGATTACCAGGAGTTTTAAACATTTACAAAACAATATATGACGAACATAAAAAGCGAACAAAAAATATTGAAAAACTAATAATAACTGCATTCCATAACTGTTTCAACATTAAAGTTTCCATAACCAAACAGTTTTTCTCAAACTGTTGGCTTAAATAGCACATTTTACACCAACTGAACTTTTAATACATTTATTTTATGGATGTCAAAATCATCATCATCATCATCATTTCCTCTTATCCAGTTCATTTCAGGCTGGGACTAATTTGGTTCCTCTCTATATTTTCTCGGTTGTCCCATCCTTCCCCTGCACTCTGAGGCCGAAACCACGTTGTGTTTCTAAGGCTTTTTCGTTTGTTCATTCATTCATTCATTCATTCATCATTATTTACCATACATTTTTACAGTATCTATGGAAGGCTAGGGGAAAAGGACAGGACTCCTACACGTAGTCACTAAATACATTCATCTTGTTCTCGATTTTCCTCGATCTCTATTCCTCTCCAGCTGCAGTTCCAAAATGTATTTTGTAGTAGTTGCTGGAGAGATTATTTCTAAAATGGGACAAACAGGAGAGTAAATTATCACCTATTCATTATCTGTTGTTTATCACTGATATACTAGGCTTTTATGCCCAAGCTACAGTCAAGAAGTGCAACGATAGAAAATCAAATACAATTAAACCGGTACAATTTACTTCAGAGGCTAATAAATAAATTAAAAATAATAAATAAATAAATAAATAAATAAATAAATAAATAAATAAATAAATAAATAAATAAATAAATAAATAAATAAATAAATAAATAAATAAATAAATAAAACCAACCGCAGAGCCTCATCTGATTCTACTTACACATATTACGATCACTTGCGCCACGTTCTGCAGTTTTCTGTCCCGTTTGACCTCCTCTGATTAACTCTACTTTCTGATCACGATTATATGAAGTTACCAAGGTCCACTTGTCCCATGTTCTTACTTTACGATAGTACGGTTCTTCGAAAAGGCACGATTACTATTTATTTTCCTTCGATTATTATTATTATTATTATTATTATTATTATTATTATTATTATTATTATACCGGAGGTACACCTCCGTGCATTTAAACAGAACGCCTTTTAGAAGGCCATCTATAACGTGTACTTCAAGCTGTGTATTGGAAGAAGTTTGAACGTTTATCTTGAGATGTTTCTACTGTCGACTATAAGCGCCCGCCCCCCCCCCCCCCTCTGGTGGGAGGATGGACAGTTAACGCAACCTGTGACAATAAAGTTCGGTGGACGAAGTCAGAACGGTCGATTCGGCAACACAGGAGACACACAACGCTGCACCTGCGTAGCAGCAGGTTATGACCACCTGCTCCCAACGTTGTTCAGTTGAGCACCGTGTGTGTGCCGTGTAAGACCTGTTTGACACAGTGCGTGTTTAGTGCGTTGGTTCTGAACTGCGAACAGGAACATGAACGACCAAATTTCTTGAACTGTATTGTCACTGAGGATGAAACCTGGTGTTTCAGGCACTACCCTGAAACGAAACGGCAAAGCATGGAATGACGTTCTCCGGGATCCCCTCGTCGGAAAAAGGTCAGAGCCGAGAAGTCACGCATCAAAACGATGCTCATCACCTTTTTCGACAGTCAAGGCATTATCCACAAGGAATTTCTAACTGAGGGAACGACGTTGAATGCTGCACTGTACATTGAAATTTTGACCCGTTTCATGAAACGTCTACGCAGGGAACGACCCCATTACGCACAACAAGGTTCATGGTTTTTTTGTCCATGACAACGCTCGCCCACACACAGCCAATATCGTCAAACAGCTCATGACAAAAAACGGGGTGATGCAACTTGAACATCCCCCATACTCGCCAAATCTCAATCCTCCAGACTTCCTCCTATTCCCACAACTCAACCTCGCTTTGAAAGGAAAGAGATTTGACGATATTCCTGACATCCAACGAAACGTGACGAGGCTTTTGAACACCATCCCAAAGGAAGCCTTCCTGCAAAGTTTTCAGGATATGTATCGCCGATCTCAGCAGTGCATAGTTATGGGAGGGGACTATTTCGAACGACAGTAAGGACACTGTCGTGCACTGTTCATCTATGTTGATCGTACAGGACTATTCACCGAACTTTAATGTCACAGGTTGTGTTCAAGAGAATTTTTGTTTTCGTAAGTTTTCTAAACTGAATTGTCTGTAGATTGCTTTTGGTGTTCCTAGGTTACTAGCACTTCTATCTCTTCCCGCCTGCTTAAAATTTTAACCAATCAATAATTTTTTATATTTATTTAATTGACCAATAGAATTTGTGGGTGTGTACGGGGCTTCGGCCCAGAGAATTCTGGAACCTTCCTCTCCGCTATAACAACCGGGACCTTTTGGGCCATGTGATCTTTTCATCGCTCCAATCAAGAGATTTAGAGCGTGTCGGAGGCCCATCGTCGGAAGGCCTACCAGCTTAAGGTAATGGCAAACATCTTTTAATCAGCGATAGTATCAAAAAAGCTAACTTGAGGAGAAGGTTCCAAAATTTAAAATTTTCTCTCCATCTAGTCACCTCCGTGGTATAGGTTTAGCCCCTGTAACTTCGGGCAATAAGCCCACATAGGGTTTAAAGAATTTTGAAGTGAATTTCAAAGGAGTGCAAGGTTTCGCCTCATAACATTTTGATTTACGGCCAATAACTTTAACCTTTTCTTTTCCACTAAGGACATGCAGAATGGGCACTTATTGCCTCTGTTAAAGCTAACTATTTTTATTTAATTTCCTATTTAAATGTAACTTAGCCTGTCGAGCGAGTAAGACAGTGAAAAACTGTTTGTATTTGACCTAATGTAAAATTGAGATTGTGCCTTGGAGAGGCTAGATTGGAATATTATTTGGAGAAAAGTCTCCTAAAAAGGTAATTGTGTGGAGCAAAGACGCTCTTTTGAAGATTTGTAACTTTGGAGCTTCAAGCTCAAACTGTAATTTATTATGTACCCGATCATTTTAGGGTTGTCAAATCATTCTTGTTACTAAAGCTTACGAGCTTATCTTTGTCTATTCAACTGTTATTTGGTATTTTTCATCTAAATTTCATTCAGGAAAAAAAGGGGAAAATAAATAAAATTTAAAATTTTACAATTTTAAATTATACATTGATCATTTCTCTGTACACCCATTCATGGCCGCACCTTCTTACTCCTTTGTAAACCACGGAAAGTCCGGAACAACAACAACAACAACAACAACAATAATAATATATTATTATTATTATTATTATTATATATTATTATTCCTCCTTCGATTAATCATACGGGGGACAGCTAACCGCTAACCTTGTTGCCTTTCCTTCCCCCACCCTTAAACCAATTATCACTACTACTCGTCATCTGTCTAGGTACGGTACTTAGGTAGGGAAGTTACGATGCAGAGTTAAGTTGACGTTTCCTCCTTAGTCAAGGCTGCCATCCAAGCCGTATGCGGAGCTATGATGGTAAGAATGACTGGGATACATTTAAGCCAATGGGTTTTGTACAATTTTGAAAGTGATTTAGCTATACTGTATTAGGTATTTCTAAAACAAGCTTGTAGTTTCACGTGACTGCTGATATCGTGATCATAGCCACCTCCAATTTTACCAGGAATTCCAACTCAGGCATGTGGCAACTATCCCTTTCAAACAAAAGCACGTACGAATGAAATGACAGATATTTGGGCCACAGTTGTCTTGGTGAGAAGTCAGCAATGGCGTCATTCTGCTGCCATGCCCCCTTTTAATTTCGTTCCTTCATTTTCTTAATTTAAACAGATTTGCAATAATTTGCAATTCCGTAGGTACTATATAATTATAATTAGCTCTGACAGAGTAAGCCTTACCGACAAAGAAATTTTAAAAATGATCACACACACACACACACAAAAAATACACTTACACCTGCCTGAAATAATAAACCAAAAATTCACTCTCAAGTGAACGCCATGGTTTACAATTTGTAATAATGCCTTTCACCAAATAGCAGTGACCCATATCTTGTGAACAATCGGGAGAAATCTATCTCAAGGACTCAATTTTATCGTTGCGGAAAGGGGCAAATTAATTCAGCACTAATACGCTTGGAAGGAATGTTCATATCATACATACATATTCATTACAGACTGTTATGCATTTCAGCGTTCAGCCTGCAAGCCTCAGTGAATTAACTAAACACCTCCACAATCCTCTATTTGCAACTAGCTCTGTGGCCTCGTTTAGTTCTACACCTCTTATTCTTAAATCATTAGAAACTGAGTCTAACCATCGTGATCTGGGTCTCCATCTACTCCTATTCTCAATGATCATCATTAGTGTTCTGCCCTACGGCAGGTCTTCACATGGTAGCTCTCCATACAATCCTGTCACCTGCTACCCACTTCGTTTTCTCATAACTGGCATCTATCTTTACACTATCAACCGTCCAGTATCGTCTTCGTCTTCTTTTTGCATTCACCGTTCCTTCAATGGTATCCATCAGTAAACAACCTCTTCTCATCCTATATCCCAAGTCAATTGTGTTTCCTCTTCCTGATTACCCTTACGGCGGGACCAACACCTTTGACAGACCAAAAATGCGATTTTTCAATTTATTATTTTTAACTTAAAAAAATTTAACTATTACTTTATAACAGTGCAACATTTTTTGTTAATATCTCCAATACTTTCGGAGTTATGATAAACAACGTGAAGCACTGTCAACCCCCCCCCCCCACGGCACTTAACGCCCTTGAATGGGCTTTGGCCTGCCCAGCGACCGCTGCTCAGCCCGAAGGCCTGCAGATTACGAGGGGCTGTGTGGTCAGCACGACGCATCCTCTCGGCCGTTATTTTGGGCTGTCGAGACCGGGGCCGCCATCTCACCGTCAGATAGCTCCTCAATTCTAATCATGTAGGCTGAGTGGACCTCGAACCAGCCCTCAGGTCGAGAGAAAAATCCCTGACTTGGCCGGGAATCGAACCCTGGGCCTCCGGGCGAGAGGCAGGCACGCTACTCCTACACCACGGGGCCGGCCCAGTCACCCACGGTAGCTAGAAGAGAGACGGTGTCACGCGCAGCCGGCCAGGAGCGTGTGACGTCAACGGACCGTAGACCGTCTGCCAGGCGCTGTAACCAAATACAGTAGAGACAATACGCGACACTCAGCGAGATATCGAGGGGCAGCTATTAGAGCTCTCTCTAGCGGACTGACCTGAGAACTACTGATTCTGTCATAAGAGCACGTGTATTTGTGTGTGAAGTTTTTGGTGTTATTTAAGCGTTTCCTTGATATCTCCTCTCAACATGAGGGGAAAGGTATGTGCTATGTTTGGCTGCAGTAACTACGAAGTAGAGAAGAATGCGCGGTCTTTCTTCCGTTCCCCTCGTGACAAGAAAATGTAAGTAATATTGTGTTTGCATATATATTCTTCCAGTGACAAAGAGATTTTTATAGTACTTCATAATCTTCTGACCTGCTCGACCCATATTTTAACAGGCTTAAAATATAATACGCATATTATATTGTATAGTGCAGCAGTTAACCTTCAATACCGATGTGTTGTTGTAGATGTGATCTGTGGGTTTGATTTAATTCAGGAAAATCCATATGCATATGAGTGTGGCTGGTTGTGTTCCAAGATACCCCATTTGGAATGCCGTAATGCGTTGTCAAGCACTGAAGAAAATATGGGTGATTTAAGAAATGTACATATTTTGTTGAGATAATATAATGATGTAAATTTGCCTTACCCTAAAATAATGGCAAGTATTGCGTATAGGGAAAGTTTGAATGCTTTTGAGCATAAATTTATAGATTTTCTTTGTTAGTAGGCTTCAAGTTAAAAGGAAAATTGTCCAGCTCTTAAATGTAAATTCATTGAATCATGTGTGTAAGGAATGTGCCGATATTTTTGTTGACAAGTGTTTTAATATGATGATACAATGCTTTTAAATGGGAAAAAAGAACGTGAACGTTCAGGCTGGAATTCTAAAGCTAAAAAAGTAATGCATAAATGAAAGATCAAGCCCTTTCAAAGCAGTCCATTTCACATCTTGATTATATGTCTAATTTCAGTCTTTAAATAATAACCTGTTAAATAATTCTTCATTCATTTATCCAGAATTGCTTTAGCAACTTTGAAGTTAATATCTTAATAACACTGTCTTTCTAGACGTAATTTATTTATCCATTTCCGTATATACATTTCCATTGATATTTGAATTTAGCGCGAATTTTCAGGTCAAGCCACTAGGAGCGCCACTTGCGACTTGTCACCCATTTTAACAAGGCTAAATCCGGAAGTGTCGCGTATTTTCTCTACTGTATTTGCTGTAACTTACTACAAATCAGTGTGCGGATTGTCCAGCTTATCTTCCTTATCACAAATACGTTTACGTTGTAATGTAACCTTTTCACACGAAAACCACTAAGATATTGCCTAAAACTATTATTTTTATTATTTTGTTTGTGTACTTTCGTAAATATTGCCGACCTACTTTAAAACCCGGAATAGTTTAAAAATCATTTTTAAATGCTTCAATACACCGGAAATGTTAGTATTTACAGTTCCCAATTACTTGAAAGAATTTTACGTAAGTACCCTATACACGTATAGATTAAATAAACCAAAGCTTAACAAGCAAGAAATTATATTAACCGAAAAAGTCTAAATGAAATACACAAGATTAAATACTGCATGTTGTTACTTTTCCTGAAAATAGTAAGTACTATACTAACATTATTGCTTTTTTAATTACTAACAAAAATCAATAATAATACAAATAATAATAAATATACCTACATAACAAAAATAACATTACTAGTAATTTAGGCTTACCTTTCAGGACTTAATTTTGTTCATTTTCTTCGATTTCTTTCCGTGCAGCTTCAGCATGCGCACCCGTAGTCCAGCTTTCATTCAATGACCTCATGAGTGCTCTCTTTTTATTCAGTTCTTTCATTCTAATAAATGAACGAGTTCTCACAAAACACATAACAGCGAAGTCGTCGACTTCACTATATTTAGGTCTGATGATATTTATCAGTTCCTTCATCACTCTTGGGCACTTCCTTAGACCATTTCCTTGGAACCTATGAAAATCTAGTTCGCAAACAGTGTCGAACCACTGGGGGGATGGATTCATCAGGCATCCTCTAGACAAAGCCGAGATCCAGTCAGAGTTCCTAAAATTAATGCATTTTCCAGTTTTTCCTCCGTAATTGAAGCTAGTGGTGATTCCTGTTTTTCGTTACTCGGTATGCAATATACCCCGCCAACGTTTTCAATAAGTCCTTATTTTCATTATGTAAGTAATCTTCGAGAGTGTGCTGCTCAGTAAACTGATATATTAATGAGTCAACTATACAATTAAAGTCTTCATACTCTGAATCATAAATTTCCAAGTTAGTTTCGACTGATTCTATGGTGTCATTAGTAACAGCACAATCTACTCGGTCAAGGACATCTACAGTTAATGTTTCACACTCTTTCCTGTTTCAGTTTGCAGTTTTAATTATGTCATATGCACTTTTGCTCAGTAATAGGGACTTTATTCTTTGGGTAACTGCTGTGGGCAGGGGGTGGTCATAAAACAGACCTACGCCCATGATCATAGAAAAATATGACTCTAAAACATCTTGATTACATTTCGACGCTAGTAGATATTGATATCCTTAAGATTTTAGGTTTCGAAATAATCCCTGCAAACTACGGAAAAGGTATTAAGTCAGTCTTTCCAGTAACTGGTGCTGATGAAAACAGGTCGAATATTTTATTCAGGATAACATCCTGTTCCTCTAAACTTGTTCCATAAGCACTTTTGAACTTGTTTGTTGGATGATTAAGGATTCTGTTATTAAGAACATCAAATCCATCATTAACAGTTTCAACAAATTGTACTTCATGTTCATTCCCAGGAAAAAATATACGATATAGCCTTAGCCACAGTGCCAGAAAGAAGTTCAGCAGATTTTCTTACGTTTTGTCGTTCACTGCCAGTTACTAGTAAATGTTGTTCGGTTATTTTATGAGTGAATTTTAACTCCCCAATTTTCTGGTACTGGACTAAGTATACAAAGATGCCTTTTCTAACCGTTTTTCCAGATGCAAGCGTTTATCCTTGATCTAACAGATGGTTTCTTATTAACTTCAGGATGTGAGGGACGTCACAAAACGCCCAAATCACACGTACATCAGTACATGGATTTTTTATGGAAGATTCCTCTGGACTTATTCCCAGGTCGATGTTTAACTCTCGGTTGGAATCACCCATATCACTCACAAAAGCCCTTAGGCGAAATCACGTTTCCTCACCAAGTTTTACCGTTTCATAAAATAAATCGGTAGTGACGGGCTGGTCGAACTGATAGGAAACAGGCTGTTTCCATTTACCAGTTAGACTTCTTATTACTGTATAATAACCTGCACACTTACATGAGGCCCCCTAAATATATCTTCGACACTATCGTAGCATATTTCAGATTTAACTTTCATCTCGTCAAAGCTCATCACTACATTTCTTTTAAAATTATCATTCATAATATTTGCTTGACCCTTTAGTAGGTTAAAACTGATATCAAAAAACCCAGGTGGAGTTGAAAATTGTGACAACCGCTTTGTTATTGTTGTTTCACTAGGAAGGGGATATTTTAGAGTTTCCCTGACATATGACATATGGAGAGACACCGAATTGTATCTGCTTTGACTACATCTTCGGGTGACCAGTTTGTGCACTTCCCCTATATTAAACATTACTTTTGACATTTAGAAAAAAAAATTCTTATAGTTCTTTAAAATTGCCACCAAATTCGCTATTTTGGCTTGGGCTCGTTTTAACTTAGTTCTTCAGTAAGTAATTTTATTCTTTCTTTTAATTCTTCATTTTCGACCAGCACACAAGCTAGTTCACACTTCAAGGGCAAGTTGTCTTTCTTTTGGCGTAACTGTTCGTTAATTTGTCCTTCCTGAGAAAGGTCATCAAGCTCACTTGATTTCTCTACAGATTTGCTTATTAGCGATTCTAGAACTTTTTAACAATCCCGCCTTTCGGCGCGTGTATTTCTCTCTGAATTGTCTATTGATGCAGAAAACGTGCGAATGTTTTGGGAAGAGACTGTTCCTTTTTTCAACAAGCGCTTAGGGAGAAGGCCTAACAGTTCAGATTGTAAATCTCTCTCAAAATCAGAGGACAGAAAATGTTCGGAGCATATACGTGCGATTTTAGAGTTAAAATCATCTTTTCTTTTACAAAAATGTACCCATTGTTTGTGTAGAATTGGGTCTTTTGGGAATCTACCAAAGGAAAACTTACGATTCGTTGCGTTGTTGAGATGGTTTGTACAGCCTGCAACCGCACAGCCCGGCATTTTAACAGCGCAAACACGGCATATACACTGGAATTCACTTCACTCACTAACGACTAGCACAAGTTCACGACTTTCAAAACATTCGCAAGCCTCGAAAGTAATTAGATAATTAAAGAAACAATATGCAGCCCGCAGACGAACAACAATGCACCGAACTTCACTGCTTGAGTGAAATCACTGACACCAAAGATATTATAGACTGATATTAGCGCGCCAAACAACGCGTAGTGTAACGGGAGGGACGTCACGACCACAGCAGTCAATCCACTGCGCATCCGTCTCGTGAAATAAATCGGTAGTGACGGGCTGGTCGAACTGATAGGAAACAGGCTGTTTCCATTTACCAGTTAGACTTCTTATTACTGTATAATAACCTGCACACTTACATGAGGACCCCTAAATATATCTTCGACACTATCGTAGCATATTTCAGATTTAACTTTCATCTCGTCAAAGCTCATCACTACATTTCTTTTAAAATTATCATTCATAATATTTGCTTGACCCTTTAGTAGGTTAAAACTGATATCAAAAAACCCAGGTGGAGTTGAAAATTGTGACAACCGCTTTGTTATTGTTGTTTCACTAGGAAGGGGATATTTTAGAGTTTCCCTGACATATGACATATGGAGAGACACCGAATTGTATCTGCTTTGACTACATCTTCGGGTGACCAGTTTGTGCACTTCCCCTATATTAAACATTACTTTTGACATTTAGAAAAAAAAATTCTTATAGTTCTTTAAAATTGCCACCAAATTCGCTATTTTGGCTTGGGCTCGTTTTAACTTAGTTCTTCAGTAAGTAATTTTATTCTTTCTTTTAATTCTTCATTTTCGACCAGCACGCAAGCTAGTTCACACTTCAAGGGCAAGTTGTCTTTCTTTTGGCGTAACTGTTCGTTAATTTGTCCTTCCTGAGAAAGGTCATCAAGCTCACTTGATTTCTCTACAGATTTGCTTATTAGCGATTCTAGAACTTTTTAACAATCCCGCCTTTCGGCGCGTGTATTTCTCTCTGAATTGTCTATTGATGCAGAAAACGTGCGAATGTTTTGGGAAGAGACTGTTCCTTTTTTCAACAAGCGCTTAGGGAGAAGGCCTAACAGTTCAGATTGTAAATCTCTCTCAAAATCAGAGGACAGAAAATGTTCGGAGCATATACGTGCGATTTTAGAGTTAAAATCATCTTTTCTTTTACAAAAATGTACCCATTGTTTGTGTAGAATTGGGTCTTTTGGGAATCTACCAAAGGAAAACTTACGATTCGTTGCGTTGTTGAGATGGTTTGTACAGCCTGCAACCGCACAGCCCGGCATTTTAACAGCGCAAACACGGCATATACACTGGAATTCACTTCACTCACTAACGACTAGCACAAGTTCACGACTTTCAAAACATTCGCAAGCCTCGAAAGTAATTAGATAATTAAAGAAACAATATGCAGCCCGCAGACGAACAACAATGCACCGAACTTCACTGCTTGAGTGAAATCACTGACACCAAAGATATTATAGACTGATATTAGCGCGCCAAACAACGCGTAGTGTAACGGGAGGGACGTCACGACCACAGCAGTCAATCCACTGCGCATCCGTCTCGTGAAATAAATCGGTAGTGACGGGCTGGTCGAACTGATAGGAAACAGGCTGTTTCCATTTACCAGTTAGACTTCTTATTACTGTATAATAACCTGCACACTTACATGAGGACCCCTAAATATATCTTCGACACTATCGTAGCATATTTCAGATTTAACTTTCATCTCGTCAAAGCTCATCACTACATTTCTTTTAAAATTATCATTCATAATATTTGCTTGACCCTTTAGTAGGTTAAAACTGATATCAAAAAACCCAGGTGGAGTTGAAAATTGTGACAACCGCTTTGTTATTGTTGTTTCACTAGGAAGGGGATATTTTAGAGTTTCCCTGACATATGACATATGGAGAGACACCGAATTGTATCTGCTTTGACTACATCTTCGGGTGACCAGTTTGTGCACTTCCCCTATATTAAACATTACTTTTGACATTTAGAAAAAAAAATTCTTATAGTTCTTTAAAATTGCCACCAAATTCGCTATTTTGGCTTGGGCTCGTTTTAACTTAGTTCTTCAGTAAGTAATTTTATTCTTTCTTTTAATTCTTCATTTTCGACCAGCACGCAAGCTAGTTCACACTTCAAGGGCAAGTTGTCTTTCTTTTGGCGTAACTGTTCGTTAATTTGTCCTTCCTGAGAAAGGTCATCAAGCTCACTTGATTTCTCTACAGATTTGCTTATTAGCGATTCTAGAACTTTTTAACAATCCCGCCTTTCGGCGCGTGTATTTCTCTCTGAATTGTCTATTGATGCAGAAAACGTGCGAATGTTTTGGGAAGAGACTGTTCCTTTTTTCAACAAGCGCTTAGGGAGAAGGCCTAACAGTTCAGATTGTAAATCTCTCTCAAAATCAGAGGACAGAAAATGTTCGGAGCATATACGTGCGATTTTAGAGTTAAAATCATCTTTTCTTTTACAAAAATGTACCCATTGTTTGTGTAGAATTGGGTCTTTTGGGAATCTACCAAAGGAAAACTTACGATTCGTTGCGTTGTTGAGATGTTTTGTACAGCCTGCAACCGCACAGCCCGGCATTTTAACAGCGCAAACACGGCATATACACTGGAATTCACTTCACTCACTAACGACTAGCACAAGTTCACGACTTTCAAAACATTCGCAAGCCTCGAAAGTAATTAGATAATTAAAGAAACAATATGCAGCCCGCAGACGAACAACAATGCACCGAACTTCACTGCTTGAGTGAAATCACTGACACCAAAGATATTATAGACTGATATTAGCGCGCCAAACAACGCGTAGTGTAACGGGAGGGACGTCACGACCACAGCAGTCAATCCACTGCGCATCCGTCTCGTGAACACCTACCGTCTCTCTTCTAGCTACCGTGCTGTCACCCAAGCAAGCCCTTTATCGGCAAGTTTGTTGCTCTTTTCCCGAAACTCTTGTTTTTCAGAACCGTTTCTCTGATAACTCTGGAAGTTTTTAAGATATTAAGATGAAATTTTACATGCATGAACATATCATATAGAAGAAGATATACTAGAATTTGAGCTAGCTTCATTGGTTAAGTTTAAAACAAACATTTTCAAATGGAAATTAATGAAAAATTGACTACTTGAAAATAACTCCATGAAAAAAATATACTTGATGAACTTATTGTGGTACATGTTGTAGCTATAACATTAGCAATCATAATAAAAAAATCATAGAAAAATAGTCATGTGTTTGGAAATTATTAGGGAAACGGCAAAATAGTGGCCGTGAAACACCGCCATTTTGAGTATATAATGGCGTAGGTTTATATGATTTCTAAATATGTAGGCATATTATTAAATATTTTGTTTGTCATATAAATTTCCTTTTAGTATCCATTTCCATTGCTGCAAAAAATGTTTAATAAACCTCATTTTTCTATGTTCAAAGCTGTAGGTCCCCCCCTTAATATTTCTCTCTCTTCCCCCCTCTTCACAGCACCTACTCATTTCTCACTTTATCCATTTTATCCCCCAAATCCACATCTCAAATGCTTCCAGTCTTCTTCTTTTCTCAGTGTCCACATCTCAGCTCCGTATAATGCCACACTTGCACTAAACACTACAGATCTACGATTATACCGGAAGCTGTGGAAATACTTAAAAGTCCTAACAAATTCAACAGGGATACAGGCTATCAATTACGTAATACGTGGTTGCCAGCCATTAAGGATTTACGTAGGTAGTTCTCTTCCCAGCCTGTAGCCATTTCTTGATGGATGCAGTACTTTTGTATTCGTCTCTTGGCACAGGCCAGAGCAAAGTGTAGCTTCCACTGAAGTCCCAGTCTCATTCATGGCTGTGACAATATGGAAGTTGCTGGGGTATGAGTGGTGCTGAATAATGACATTCGTAGCACAAATAGTGTCTGAATGTTATGAAAGGTGTTGCTCATACGGTCAGTCGTGCTGCAGTGGCTCATTCTGGCGCAGTGAGGAAAGCAATGGCAAACTACCTCACTCCTCATCTTGCCTAGTACGCCTCATTTGGGCTTTGCCATTGGTTTTTGCTGTTTCCCTATAACTGCATAGCCTTTGGTGGTGCTATTTGAGGATCCAACCAGCCTCTGGGCTGATGACCTAACAAACAGACAGACAGACAGACAGACAGACAGACAGACAGACAGACAGACAGACAGACAGACAGACAGACAGACAGACAGACAGACAGACAGACAGACAGACAGACAGACAGACAGTTCTCTTCCCTGCCCTTTCTATTTTGGTATTTCGTTTCGGTGTTTTCCAAATTAACGTTCGTCAACTACAGATGGCTCATTCCGAGCTATGTGTTATATGTTAAATGTCATATTTTCACCGGTTAATTCCCTCTACCCCTCCCACACCGTCTCACATCATTACCAACCTTTGATTTTCCGCATACTTTCTTTCAATTCTTCAGCTCTGAACTATTCTATCCTGGTGTCTTTCGTTTCTATTTATTTTTTACCACATACGTCCCTGATTCGTCTATATCCTCTTTGTCATTTCTCAACGGGTGACGAATGAGCGTAACACTACATCTCCAAAGGTAAATCATTCTTAGATTCAAACCTTCGTTATTGTCGAAGACTAAGTCTTCCTCGTGGACAGTCGAGATTTTCTTCTGAAGACGCGGAGCAAGTTCTCTGCAAAACTTAAAGCGTTTTAGCTTGTTTTCTTGACAAGGCATAAGCCCAAAAGCCTATATCATGTCTACAACATCCCTATCATCACTGAGGCTAAAGTCTCAATCACTTGGAATATCTTCCAAAATTTCCTCTATTGCCGAATTCTCTAAACCACGAGACATTGTAATTACACTCGATATCAAAGTAGAATGCGGTCCTAGTTCAAACCAAACACACCGCCTTTAGTAGCACGGTGGTCAGCAACACTAACCACTTATGGCACAACAAAAGTCACTCAATCAAATATTTACAAATTTACCACACGATATCGCCTATAAAAATGTCTTAAAAACACCGTGGCAAAGTTTCAAGAGTTTACGTATTTATTTAATTATTTATTTGGGAAGCAAATACAGCGAAAAACCGAATTACAGAGTTCCACACAGAAAAATATTTTACAATGGAGTAGCACAACGCAAACATAAAAAATAAGTGAAAGAACAATGAAGAAAAATCATCTGACAAAAGTAACGGAAGAAAATTAAAAAAAAACTGTCGAGACACAACAATTAACAATAAAACATAAAGGCAAAAGAAAAGAACGAGGAAAATTAAAGACTGAAAGTAAAAGGAAGAAAAGAACTTATAGCTAGGCATAGTAAGATATATACACATATGATATATAAGTAATGGCATAGTACAGTAATAAAGGGGTCCATTGTTGGATGCGCTAGCGAGTGGTTGACTGTTCCATGAGCTCTGTGTTATCTCAGTGATAAAGTAGGTAGTTAATAATTGTAGAAATTTACCAAATTTTGTGTGTGTGTGTGTGTGTGTGTGTGTGAGAGAGAGAGAGAGAGATACATTTAGTTCAACAAATAACTGTGTTTAGTGTTCGCAGTAATCTGCGATTAGTGGTATTTATTTACAGTTTTCATACTGAGTAGTTCCGTAGGCGTTCGCTAGATTACAACCTGTAATTTAGGTCTGCGTGAAAGAAGATATATCTCTTTCTTTTTGATAGTATTATTAAAATATCAATAGGTTTGTTGATAAAATACTTACAAAGACGGGATATTAAAAAGAGTCGTAACTTCGTCAGCGGTTATATCTATTAGTGCAGGCATTTGACAGCGTACCGTATTTCAAATAGCAGTTCAACGGTCCCACCTATCACGAAGGTAATAACTCTTTTAATAACGCGATGCTGTTGTAAATTTTGTTTAAAGAAAGGATTTCAACAGAATAGACAGTATTTTACTGGCGAAATAGTTAACAGTCGTAATTTTTATTGATTATTGTCGCTCTTATTCAAATATTGGCATTGTTGGCTACAGTTGTGAACAAAGCGTGTAGTGTATCAAGAAAATATAAATAAAATCAGCTGATTCTTGTATTCCGATCATTTGTAGTTCTGAGTAGGCAGTTAAAGTATCCGTAATTTATATTTCACGTCCTCGACATTTCAGTATTTATGAGCGGTTAGCTAATAATCAAGTTCCTACATTCCAATAATTGCAATTCAAGTCCCTGGCGTAGTTTAGACAGAAATACTTTTGAGAAATTATTGTAAACAACCTCATATTTTTCAGCATTTAAGGACACTTTTATTCTCCATCCCGCGGAGTAGGAAAAATAATAGTAATCCACCATCTGTAAAGATCACATAACCGCATTTCAGTCGAGAATTGTAGTGTAGATACGGTATATTAGTATCTTGCCTGTTATATTTGTGTGTATTTTTGTGCAAACGGCAGGTTTCATTTCTATTGCAGCATAGTAGGACAAAGTAGTACTAACATTAATCTGTATACGTGTTTAACTTTGTTGGTAATCTTTGAGTACCTACCGGTAGTTCTTGCGAATATCTAAATTTAGGCTTAATTAGAATTTCCATTTCTATTTGTGCTTAGTAAGAAGCTAGGATACGTCTGAACGTAGTTTTAACATTGTTGTAGTATAGTATTGTAACTTATTAGAAATTAGAGTACCTATTCTATAATTTTGAGTAGTTTTGCGAATTTCGAACTTTAATGGTAATTTTATTTTCTGTTTTTGCTTGGTAATAACCTGTTGTAATTATTCGAATACGTCTGAACGTAGTTTAAAATTATTGTGGTGTATTGTAGTATCTGCACTTAGTCTGAACGTAGTTTAACATTATTGTAGTGTATTATAGCATCTTATTAGAAAGTAGTGTGTTTAGTCTATTACTGTGAAATATTTGTGTAGTATAGTGCCGTTTCTGTGGTATCTGTAGTAACTTTCTTACTAGAATTCTGTTGTTGTAATTAGGGTAGACTTAACTGCAGTTAAGAATTGTGTAATTCTTGTGTATTATTCTCTGTTTCCAGTAATTAACAGCAATTTTCATCGTGTTAGCATGTTGTAGGAATAAAAATAGTACAATTAACTAGTATTGTAGTGTAGTAGTAGCCTATATTAATTAACTTACTGTCGTGTGATCTTTGTGAACTAACCTAGACAATATTTCTTTCCTTTCATTTTTATTTTGCACAGAATAAGTTATCCTATTTTTTCCTTTTCTTTTATATTGTTTAGTAAAAAATGGCTAAGCAGTGCGAGTGTAGGAACTGTGGGAGTGGCCAGGCATTAAGGAGTATGAGGGAGGAGTTGGAGAGCTTGAGGGAGATAATTAGGATTCTCTCAGATGACAGGAAGGAATGTAGGCCTCCAAACAATGTTTATTGAAGTGTAACGGTGAACTTATTTTAAACTGATTTTATGCAACAATATACATATGTAGTAGACCTAATGAAATAGTTACATTTGCAGCATACTAATATACCGTTACGTGTCGGTACTTCTTGGAACGGACTAGTGAGTCATCCGACCGGGGAGCTCCATGCCGGCCTGGGGGGCATGGCTGGCATTTCCGAGCATTGTTCTCGTCGGCTAACTTACCTAGAAGTTTCTTGGAAATGCAACGAGAATATTCTGACTCTGACCACATCGCGAATATTTTGGTGCACATCGCCCGAGCTAGAGAAAGGAAGACTAGCCGCGGACAGTCATTTGATGCTGGACTCGAGTCAGTGTGGTACTCCGTGAGGCAGTCAGTGAAAAACTCAATGTGCTGTTGTTCGGTGGCTAGGTTGAGGGCGACAGAGGTGTTTGTTGTCCCGCCGAGGTTTGAACGAGGAGTGGTGTCTGAGTGTCCAGTGAGTAGCTGGGCTGAAGACGAAATGCGGAAGGGCAGACTACGTACTACCTAAGAGTAGTGTGTGTGTGTGTGTGTGTGTGTACTTCTGAACACGGAGGACCGCCGTGAGTCAGCGATCGAAGCAGTTATCGTGCACGTGAGGGTAATTGGACCTGTGTAAATATTCGCTGTTGTGAGTATCGTCCTGCTGTTGAATAGCTGAATTAGTGTAGAGCTGTTGCTGTTTAGTTGTTCACTTTATGTGACTACGTGAATTACTGGACTGTCTCTAGAGTCGAACCAAAGAACAGTCATCGTGTGTTGCGTGTACCGCAGCCCTGTGTTCAAAACTAGATGACTGCAACGTACCTGCGGTGTGCGGTGACTGGAATTGGAGAAGCACAAGTGAAAGGCCTGTCAAATAGGATTAGAGCTTCCTTCAGGTAAAGACTGTCTGGCTGGAGTCCTACTGTGAGAGACTTGTATATAGCAATTAGTGGTGTGTGGCGTTCATGGTTGAATACACTTTAGTGTGTGTGTTTGTACATTTATTGGGTCATCCTGAAATATAAATTAGAGTAATAAAATGGGGCGTGTACATATAGCTGCGTAGAGGTACATATGCTTTAGGCCTTACCTAACCTTCTGAAAACGACTAAATAGGTAGGAACTGCACCTAGGTTCATCAATAACTCCACTGATTCTAAAAGTAACTAACTATATTCTGAATAACATCCGTACATGAGCACCTCATCAACACACCAAAATATACATAAAATACACTCACAAAATATAGCTGGAAGACTCAATAATTACTAGAACAACAACAACAAAAACAATGAAAACAGCGGGAAAACAAAAGCGGCCTCAAACTTACAGGTCAATTGCCTTACTCAGTGTCACCTATAAATTACTTGAAAGGCTCTTACTGAATAGAATTGCTCCTACAATTGAGCATGTAATCCCGTCGAACAAGCTGGATTCCGCCCAAAACGTGATTACTCTGATCGAGTCCTTGCCTTAACTACGTTTCTAGAAACTGGCTTTGGGATGAAAGTTAAGAGCGTCTCTGCCTTTCTGGATCTCTCAGCGGCGTATGGCACCGTCTTGAGGAAAGGACTTCTTTTCAAATCCATAAAGACTTATTTCTTGTCACAAAACAGCCACTCTTATGAACAATATGTTGTGCAACAAGCTATTCCAAGTTCACAGTGAAAATGCCAGAAGCAGGTTCCATTTACTCAATAATGGTCTACCACAGGGACTGTTTTATCCCCTATACTATTTAACTTGTACATTCACGATCTGCCAGAAACGGTACCTCGGAAGTTCATCTATGCAGACGATATAAACCTTACAGTCCAGAGTACCTCCTTTGATGAAGCAGAGAATATTTTGAATGAAGATCTTCAGAAACTGGATATTTATTTCAGAAAGTGGCGACTTCGACCAATTCCTTCCAAATCTGCAGTAACCACATTTCACCTTAGCAACTTGCAGGCAAAATACCAACCTAGAGTGACCAATATTTGAAATACAACAGCTGTCCTAAGTACTTAGGAGTGATATTGGACAGAGCACTGACTTACAGCCATCATATTAAAAAAAACGGCTGCAAAACTAAAAAGCCGTAATACCTACTCAGTATGTTGCCACTGATGCTTTCACGGCCCGTACTAATAGACATGATAATGCTTTTGGGCTTACGCCGTGTCAACAAAATAAGGTGAAATTCTTTACGTTTCGCAGAGAACTTTGCTCAGCGTCATCAGAAGAAAATCTCGACTGTTCACGAGAAAGGCTTCCTTGAGAAGCAAAGTTCTCTGCGAAACGTAAAGAATTTCACCTTTTTTTCTTGACACGGAGTAAGTCCAAAAGCCTATATCATGTCTATATCCTAATCAGTATATTAGCCGGACATCATGGGGCGCTGATGCCAACACTCTCATGACTACTGCTTTGGCTGTCGTATACTCTCCAGCTGAATACTGTCTAGGAATATGGTTGAACAGCTCCCATTGCCAACTGATTGATATCCAACTCCGTCAGACAATGAAGATAATCTCTGGCACTCTTCACTGCACTCCATTTCAGTGGCTACCCGTACTGAGTAACATCGTTCCCCCTCACATATGGAGACATCAAGCTCTCGTCTGCCTGTGGCGTAAATAATGAAGAATGACGTTCACCCAATCCACTAACACGTCAACCGAATCACTACATCCAGGCTGAAATCACGAAAACCAGCCTACAAGACGGTTATAAAACTTACGTCAACTCGGTTTGGTCCCCAAAATATACGAAAGGATGAGTGGTCTAAATCTCCACCTCGTGGTCGGATTGAAATCCATGACCCCACCATAAAACTAACTGGATTTCATCTCCCTCGGGCTATTTGGTCACGACTGAACAGAATTCGATGTGGCACTGCCCGAACCGGTGCAACCTTACATCAGTGGCGCTGCGTAGACTCGCATCGTTGTAACTGTGGATATGTAGTGCAAACCATCAAGCATATCGTACAGGAGTGCTCTCTTACATATGTATCCTGGGTCCTTGGAAGATCTTTATGCAGCCAATCCAGAAGCAATTGAATGGATTAAATATCCACCAATCCATATTTAAAGTTATTTTCCTTTTGGTCCTAATGCTGTAAATTGTAGCCTATTTAATGTATATATTATTTTATTCTTACTGTCTTGTATGCATCATACGCTAATAATAATAATAATAATAATAATAATAATAATAATAATAATAATAATAATAATAATAATAATAATAATAATAATAATGCCGTCATCGGAGGGCCGGCGGCCCGAATGCCCTGGTTCGATCCCCGGTACTGCCAGAGATTTAAGAATGGCCGGAGGGCTGGTATGAAGTTAAAATGACACATGTGAACTCACCTCCACTGGGGGTGTGTCTAAAGAGAGCTTTACCACCTCGGGACAAGGACACGAGGTTTGCCCGGCTCCATGACATGCTACCCTTTGATCCAAGGAGTCTCGGGTTCGATTCCTGGCCGGATCGGAGATTTTAACCTTCATTGGTTAATTCTTCTGGTTCGGGGTTGAGTGTTTGTGTCGTCTTCAGCATTAGAATTCAACCCATCCTGACAGACGCGGAGGTCGCCTATACAACATCATCGAAAAACCTACACCAGACCTCTCCGGAGGCTATACGCCATTATTATTATTATTATTATTATTATTATTATTATTATTATTATTATTATTATTATTATTATTATTAATGGGAAACCAGTCTCTATTAACGCTAATCAAAGGGAATGTGGAAGATGCCCGACCTTCGAAGAAAGAAGGCATCTACAAAATAAAGGGAGGGTACACGAAGAGGGCTAACTTTAAAGACTCCCTAGGCTTTGCAAACCTAATACAGTCGATCGGAAGAGAACAAATGTTGACCAAGGGCGGTCGAATATGGAAGATGAACGTGAGGAGCCTAACACAAGTGGAAGAAATGCCAGACTCAGCTAGGGGAATCGTGGTTGCAAACACACGCTCCCAAACTGAGAGGATACCGTGGGTATATTCTACCACCCCATCCACAGGGTTCTTTTACTGCTTTTACAGCGTCCCCTTCAGGAATAATTCTAACCCCCCTCCGACCCCGAAAATATTTATGGGTACGTACTTGGTTCCTGTGATTCTTCCACATACTTTAGTTAGGCCTACTTAAATTTAAGCACCATATTTCACAAACGGGGCCTCCGTGGCTCAGGTGGCAGCACGTCGGTCTCTCACCGCTGGGTTCCGTGGTTCAAATCCCGGTCAATCCATGTGAGATTTTGTGCTGGACAAAGCGGAGGCGAGACAGGTTTTTCTCCGGGTACTCCGGTTTTCCCTATCACCTTTCATTCCAGCAACACTCTCCAATATCATTTTATTTCATCTGTCAATCATTAATAATCGCCCCAGAGGAGTGCGACAGGTTTCGGCAGCCAGCACAATTCCCATCCTCGCCGCTAGATGGGGACTTCATTCATTCCATTCTACAGTGACTCTATAGAGTCACTGTTTTCCATTCCTTGTCCGGTCGAATGAACTGGAAACAGGCTGTGGATTTTCATCATTTCATTTCACAAACGTGGTCAGGTCTATCAGGATGCTATTTTACACACATACTTTAAACATTAAGTATAGCATTAGGAACTGGAATAATATATCAGTAGAAACTAAGGGGGGCTTGAATAGCTCAGTGGCTTCCCACCCAAAACGCTGAGGTTCGGATCCTAGGTCGAGATTTACATCTCAAGAATAATGCGGTGTCAGGAAGGATTACCATTTTGTTTCACGTCGCACCGACACAGATAGGTCTTATGGCGACGACGGGATGGGAAAGGCCTAGGAATGGGAAGCGGCCGTGGCCTTAATTAAGGTACAGCCTGGTGTGAAAATGGGAAACCACGGGAAACCATCTTCAGGGTGCCGACAGTGGGGTTCGAACCCACTATCTCAAGGATGCAAGCTCACAGCTACGCGCCCCTAGCCGCAGGGCCAATTCGCCCGGTGTCAGGAAGGACATCCTGTCTTAAATCCCGGCCACAACAAAAACAAGCCTGGGTGGCTCTAGCGACCCTAGAAACAAGTGAGATAAGCTGAAGAAAATATCAGAAGGAATTGAGAAATTATACCGTATGTTAATTTTCACGAAATATTTCATAAAACACTGAAGACATTTAAAAAATCTTATCCAAGATGCTCCTGAAAAAAGGGATTATAAATAGTTTTCATAATGCATCTTATTAAATAGTTTGTTTACCATAAATTATATACCCATCATGGTAGTACTAGTTCCTAAGAATAATGTATTTAAATTATTGTAAGAAGATCAAAATGTAATTAATGGTGGTAGTTAATGTCTTAAGAGGAAAAACAACTGGGCAACTACCTTCTCTGGAACTAATGAGCAGTAGGCCTACATTAAAATAAGTCAAAGAAACTTTCAATATAGTATAACCAAGTGCACTATCGCAATCTACAGACTTTACACAACACGTTGAGGTATTGTGACGTAGTTGGCTTCGATCGCGTGAGCAAAGTAGTTGTTACAGCTGGCAATAATGTTTCGTTTTGGCAACGAGATGTCATTGAATTCTTGCAGCTGTAATTTACCACAGACTGCAGCGTGCATATGGAGATGTGTGCATGGACGTTCGCAGTGTTATGAGATGGGTGAATCATTTTAAATATAGAAAATTAAACATCCAACAACCACGATGTAAAAAAAGGATTATAGAAAATATGAAAACTTCTAGCACCAAAGACTACTGTTGGAAGATATACAATATATTAAAAGAATTTGCGGATAAGACCCTGGTTCCTTTGACTAACGGTATTAATGATAATATTGAGGCAGGTTACATTCTGGATCAACTGAAAGTGTAATAATGTTATTGGTTTTACGTCTCAAGAACTAATTTTACGTGTTTCGGAGACGTTGAGGGGCCGGAATTGTACCCGACGACAGTTCTTACGAGGATGGCGTATTTTAGCACCTTCAAATACCATCGAACTGAGCAAGAATCGAGCCCGCGAATTTGAGCTCAGAAAGTCAATGTTCTACCGTTTGACCTACTTAACCCGCCTACTGAAAGTTTTAGTGGTTATTCCAATATAATTACATATGAAAAAGTTAATAGATCCAACTGCGGGTGTAATCAACCAGTCTGTATACACCAATCATTTCGAAAGTCGTTGAATATGTGTACGAATATGCATATGTGTATTGTATTGGCAACGACCTCTTATCACGGTCTACGTGCGGGTTTATTCGTGATAATACAATTAATGCGTTCGATTATTGTTACATTTGTAATAAATAACCGTGACGAGGGAAATTTCACCCAGGATATTCAGTGTGATCTCAGTAAGAGATTTGATTGTAATTAACATGGTGTTCTAGTTGCCAAACTACAGTAGCTTTTTATGGATTTTATTGTAGAGAATTTCAAGTTGTCAGATCATACTTATCAAATCAAAGCCAGTACGCTGATGTCCATGTAAGAATTTCATACGAATATCTGGTGAAGTAAGGATTTCCAAGCACCTACATTAGGACCATTTGTTTTATTATTATTATTATTATTATTAAATAATAATAATAATAATAATAATAATAATAATAATAATAATAAATAATAATAAATAATAATAATAATAATAATAATAATAATAATAATAATAATAATAATAATAATAATAATAATAATAATAATAAAGGATTTAATAAAAATATAACATCTTTTCACTAGTGGCTTTACGTCGCACCGACACAGATAGGTCTTAATGGCGACGATGGGATAGGAAAGGGCTAGGGGTTGGAAGGAAGCGGCATTTGCCTGGTGTGAAAATGGGAAACCACGCAAAACCGTCTTCAGGGCTGCCGACAATAGGATTCGAACCCAATATTTCCCGAATGCAAGCTCACAGCCGCGCGTCCCTGACCGCACGGCCAACTCACCCGGTAAAAATATAGGATCAAAAGCGATTTTATGACACTGGTAAAGAGGCGGAAGAATTACCAGTACAATCAAATGAGATTCTTAATGATGCAAACTGTTGATTTTCCGGAAAGAAAAAAAAACATATGCAACAACATTAACGTGAAACATACAAGCAAATACGAAAAATATTTTAAATAATTAGGTATAAATCTAGATCTAGGAATAATATGAGGGTCATATTTCGAAAATCTATGCGGCAGACAATCTAGAAAGTTATATCTTCATCAGAATTTCAAAGATGCTGTTTCAAACCGTATTGTCCGTAAAACATACTGTGTATTTTTTCAAAGTATCTTCAGTTAAGATCTAATGTTATTCGATAACATTTCGGAAAGTATCTGTATTTTAAAAATGCAAAATACTTCTATTAATGAATTAACTTGCAGGAAGACCATACATTCAAATCAGATCGATTTATCTGGGTATAAACTTCGCAGAACTCAAATCTTATATCATCTAAGAAATGACACTTTTAAAAGGATGTCAATGTCACAATCTACCATTAAAAGATTTAGGAAAGGGCTTCTGCAATGTGTATTGGTCAATCCATGGTATTCCATTACCGAATGTTGATTGGGTTGACCTCACATAATTGTTTCACAGATTTTTCTTCTTATTTCGATTGTCTCTTCCATTATCATCCTGATCGATAAGGGATAACGACCACGCAGTTTTCGGTTTATAACAACAATCACCGCCTCACAGTTCGTTGTTATGACGACGAATGATCAGTATTTCCTACAAGTGTGCGATGCTCGCCGTTGATGGACTTCGCATAAATTCGTGAATATCTCCATTATAAACCGCACAGTAAAAATTAATCAGGCATAAATGAATGAAAAACACATTTTCTATAATTATTTTACATACAATTAATATTTCCGGAGTTAATGTGGAAGTTCGTGAATTACACTATTCAGCATTTCCTTTTTTAACGGCAAGTGGTGTGATAGGTGATCTTGGCTAATCTTGGGTCGTTGAACAAGAATCCGTTTTCCGTTTCAAAGAATCATGTCTCGTTTTCTCGCAATAGGTACTCCGAAATAAGAGATATATTGCATATAATAATAAAACGTACTGAAAAATGAAGGTAAGTTTGGAACTATTTACAGGAGAAAAATGATAATATTTTGTAAACAGTTCACAGCAACATACAGTATGTATTCCAGATTTTTTTGTGAGTGCGGGTCAAATAAACAGAAGTTTCATCGATATGCGTCAGTACCTGGGGTCGAACCAGGATCTCTTGGTTCATAGCCATGTTGAATTTACTTTCAACAAGTCTCCTTGCAGTATTATGGGGAGGATGACGAGAGCGAAGTGTGTTCCTTTCAATATCGGGAAGATCATGATGCAAAGGGAGAGAAGGTTTATTGCAGATAGTAAGGCACTCTTTAATAAGCCAGTTTTATCGCCACACAGATGGAGGTGGTAAATTACTTAATGTCGGCAACCAGAATTTTGAAGCGAATCTGATTGTCCCTAAAATGAAACGCATGGTTTGGCTGAGCGGAGTATCAACAAGCCTGACATGAGCACTATTCATCCAGGTTGATGCACAATAATCGGCCACTGGGTAGACCAGACCGAAAGTAGAAATCCTTAGTGTAGAAGGTGATGAACCCCACGTCGTACCACAGAGTTTATGCAGGATATTTTTTCCGGTTCTAAGCTTGGCGGCTGTTTTAATAAGATTTTCTTTGAAAATTATAGTCCTATCTAAAGTAACTTCCAGATACTTGGGATATTTATTATGTGAAAGTAGTCTAAAGAAGATCCTTCTGTCTTGGCAGCACTAGGTTGTAATCTACAATTACGAAAATATTTGCACATAGTCCTTGGTTAGTGTGTCCTCTGTAACTTGTAAGACTCTATGACTGAAAGTAAGGTCCCAACAATCAGCGTATCCAAATTTTCTGGATATTATCTCTGGCATATTTGCAACAGATAGATTAAACAAGACGGGAGCCAGAACAGAACCTTGTGGAAGACACTTATTAAGCTTCCTATGTGAGGTCATCTTGTTACTCATTTGTACATGGAACTTTCTATTGCTGAGTATATCATTTATGGCACTGCTTCAGTGTTCGGCAGCTTTTTTTTTTTCAACATTCCTCCGGACAACCTTTCGAACAGACTAAAGCGGGAGGAACGTCACTGCCTCGTCACACTCGTCATGGTTGCCAAATGAACCGGCGAGTATTTCAAAGTTGTACTGCAGCACTACAGTATAATACAGCATGGCTCACGGATTGTAGGACTTACCTCGAGTGCATTTAAAAGAAGTCAATTGCGTGTTAGAATCCCAGACAGTCTTTTAACGGCTTACATCTTTAAACAATCAATTTACTGAATTACATTTTTAATGTACTAACTACAATTTCATGCTTAAAGCATTGCGGACGAATTTTTTGACATACACGGTAAGCATTACACTCATTAAATTATTATCAGTATATATATAACATTATTATATTATTTATCATTCATTATTATCTAAACACATAGCCTGATTCCATTCGAAGACCGGACCAGGAATGGAATGATGCCCTATCTAGCTCCAAGTATTTGAAATGAGCCTGCCGGAGAGATCTGTCAAGCTACTCACGGGCGACTGATGAACAATGTTGCCAGGTCTCCCGAAATCTCAGGAGATCTCCCGATTTTTCTGCAACACACCCGAAAACCCGAAAAAAATCGCCCGAAATTTCTTCTAGTCCAAATTTAAGGAAAATGAATGACAATGATTAATGGTTATTGTGATACTACATATATCACATCCTCGCACTGTATTCATAAGTAAGAGATATTATTATAATTATTATTGTCATTATTCGATTTATCTTATTATTATTATTATTATTATTATTATTATTATTATTATTATTATTATTTCATTTGTATATTTATTCTGAATATTTTAAGCTGGAAGGCCTCCAAATGTGATATGAGTAAATCTGTTTTGTACAAACGGATGGGAAAACTGCTATTTTCAGCTCGAAAAGTTTGCGTGTGTCATGTGGAACA